>NW_023602073.1:19438287-19637563 GCF_014898055.3 Talpa occidentalis
ACATCTCCACAAATAATGCACTGTGGTTTTAGCACTTCACCGTCAATTATGGCCACAAAACCAAACTCGATGTAGGAGGGATCGTACTTGCGAGTGAAAGTAGTATGAACTCTTTTGGTTTTCACCTCTTCAGGATGACTCCCATTGTTACCATTTCTTTTACTATTGCCTCTGTATTCAGAAAAGGCGTGTCTTTTCTTGACAAAGAAGTCCAGTGAAGCTTGTTTTGCCATCTGCAAATTAGGATTAAAAACAAATAATACAAAATTTACTTGCCTCTATCTAATAATGCTAAACTACAAATTAACTAGGCTTGACTAAAAATAAAAAAAGGATTTAAAACTATAATTCAATATATTGTATACACAATATGCTTACTTTATTATATATAACTTTATAATTAATTATAAAGATAAATGCTTACATTTCCTCAGCGTTCTACATCTTTCGGGGTAATGGCTGCAAGAAAGAACTCATAAAATATCACAGGTTGTGATGTGAAACTGTTGGGCTTGATTAGTGTGCAACTCCACTGCATGTGACTCAGCGTGAGCCTCTAACACCACTGAGCTGGTCAATATTCTCTTAGAAAAGATGAGTCCATTAACCGTACACCTGATGTTGCAGGAATGTCAGATTGTACTCAGTCTCTGTGTACTCTCATCTGCATACGGATCTTATTATGGTATACATGCTTTGCAAACTAGAACCCGTCTAAAGATGACACTCTGGTCCAAATGATGTGTAACCACTATATTTCAAAATTCTGATCTGAACATATAATCACCCTACTTTAGATGACCTATTGATTTAAAAATTCTCTTTTTTGGTGATGGATGGAAACTGGACTTTGGTGACAAGCATAATATAGTATTGCTGATATATGTCTGTATACCTTAAACTATCTATTTTTAAAAATTTATTTATGTATACAAGAATTGGAGTGTAGAACTGAGTTACAGGGGGTGAGAGGATTCACCAGAGACAGAGTAGGGAACAGAACAGGTAGACTGACTGAAATACACTGCAGAGGGGAGCAGCGTGTGAGGCAGGAGAGGTCTGCTGCACCATGTGGGTTGCTCCCTGGCCTGCCGGATCGAACTTGTGCTGCAGTGGCTGGCAATAACTTGATAGTGCTGTGTTTTTAAATCATGCACCACCAGGGAGGCCCCTTGAGCTTATATTTTGTAAGCCAATGTTACTTCAATAAAAAAAAAGTATTTAGCCTCATTCTGCATTTAAATCTAAAGCCTGAATTCTTTCCCAACCCAAATCCTTATCTTCCAACAACCAAAGTTATCATCCCCTCCCCTTCCTAAATATTTCTTCACTTGATCTGAAATGTTCTTTCTTAGCATATCTCCCATCCAGACTCACAAACCATTAAAGAAAGTAACATTAAATTCACCGTTCCAAATTAATTTTTCTGTAGAAAACATACCATCAAACACACCATTTATCCCGTGATTGTGACTTTCTTAAGAAATGCCTGGTATCAACATCAGAAAGGAATAAAAAGATATTGCTCATCACCCCAGAACAAAAATAAAGCAGCACTGAAGGCTGTAACTTCCAACTTGAACAAAAGAAGTGGGGGAGGGCCTTCTTTTGGAGAAAACATATCAAAGATGGCCTGCGTGGTGCTTTAACATATCACGTCAAAACACTGTCACTCAGGGGCCTCCCTGGTGGCACAAGGGGTTAAGACGAAACCTATGAAGCTGCCGTAGCCACTGCAGCATAAGTTCGATCCCTGGTCAGGGAGCTATCCACATGGCGCAGCAGACCTCTCCTGACTTGCCTGCTGCTCCCCTCAGCAGTGTATTTCAGTCAGTCTACCTGTTCTGTTCCCCACTCTGTTTTCTGGTGAATCCTCTCACCCACACCCCAACTCTGGCCTATACCCAGTTCTTGTATGCATAAATAAATAAATCATTAAAAAAAAATATTCTTACTCAGGGCCTCCCTGTTGGCACAAGGTGTTAAGCTTCAGCACTGTGAAGCTATCTGCAGCCTCTGCAGCAAGAGTTCAATTCCCGGCCAGCCAGAGAAATACCCACATGGCGCAGCAGACCTCTCCTATCTTGCCCGCTTCTCCCCTCAGCAGTGTATTTTGGTCAATCCGCCTGTTCTATTACCTACTCTGTCTCTGGCAAATCCTTTTACCCCCACACCCTGGCCTGTACCCCAGTTCTTGTATGCATAAATACATAAATCTTTTTTTTAAAAAATTCTCACTCATCATGGTCACAGCAAAGTGTAAAGAGGCTCTCCTCTGCTTTGGTCTATAGCAGACACTCAAACTCTTACCCAATCTCCTACTTTGTTGGATGAAAAAGGTGTCTCTGATGACTTCAGCATTTTTGAAGGTTGAACATTCAAGCTTCTTTGAATCTCACTCTGTTTCCTCTTCACAGCAGTGGTCTCATTGCAGAGACTGCAAGTTATTCTATGGTGACAGCCCTCAGCCTCATGTGAAGAGGGGACGCCACAGACGGGGTAGACATTCCTGTCACAGGACATACAACTATTAGCACCTGTGCACTCTTTTTCACAGACTACACAAGATAAAAATTTTAGTCTGTTTTCAGGGTGGTTTCTTTGGGCCACCAGGGGAGGAAGAGAAAGATTCTCTTCAATGTCACTACTCTCTGTGCCGGTCTCAGTGTTTTCTTCATAGTGCGCTCTTAGAGTATTTTCTAACTCTCTGTCAGGCTGTTCTAAGTCATTATCTGTGTTCAGGCTGGCAACAAGCTCTTCAGTTAACTGAGAATGAGACAGGCCCAGTTTAGCCTCAGAGCTAAAAGGACCTTCACATGGAGCCTGCTGCATGCCTCTGTGATAGGAACGGTTTTGGGTCATCTGAATGAACCATAAAAATTCAGCCCAGTGTGATGAATTGTTAGTTTGCATCCAGGAGATAATCCTATTTTGGATGTCCTCATTAGTCTGATCAGTAGAACTTTGACTTTGGCAAGGTTGAGACTTCCCATGGACAATTTTCAGTTCTGGCCAAATATTACTGAGTTCACTGACAATCTGGCTTGAAAACTCCCTCCCATTGTCAGATTGTAGGACACTGGGGGCACCAGTGATTGTAAAATATCTAACAGAGCATGCGCAACCTCTTTAGGTCTTTTAGATTTTAATGCCCGCAAAAAGCTCAACTTTGTACGAAGGTCTTGATAATGCATAATAAATTTGTACTCCCCATCAGGATTCAATTGCATGTCTATAAGATCCACTTGACATCTTGAGTTAACTTCCTTAAGTGGCTTGTAAGTTAGAACTTTCTTGAGTTTTGAATTTTTCTGCTGGCAAGGTTTGCAGAGTGTCAGTATAGCATAATAACTTCTTTTGTGATGTTCTTATATTTTGCTTGTAACTCTTTTTCCATGCGGGTACGTCCGCCATGTCCAATGCTGAGATGTGTATCGTGCAGAATGTCAAATAAGTCCTCACTGTGTAAATAATACCGTATTTTATCTGTGTCTCCGTTTACAGCTTCAATCAGCTTCTCATTGCCTTGTACCAGAATCACATCAAATCTAGCCAATCGACGATAGTCAACTGACTCTTTTTTGCCTTAGCTTTAGCCTCTTTCACTTCCTTTATTAACTGACAGTACTTTGCTTTAGAAAATATCTTGGTATTATTACTTTTATTTTCTAGTAACACTACTAAGCTTCTGAAAAATTTTCTCTCATGTTTTCTGGTTCAATTTCTGCTTCATTAGAATCCAAGCTACTGAGGTTATCATCACCCATGCTTTGAGACATCATGGAAAGCCACAAAATGACCCTAATGTGTAAAGAAAAAAAAAAAACAATTAGAATGTATAGGAATGTAATTTAAAATACATACAGTTGGGCCTCCCCAGTGGCGCAGCGGTTGAGCGCTGGCTTGCGAAGCTGCCCGCAGCCTCTGTAGCGCCGGTTCAATCCCTGGCTGCTCCCCGGCCACTGGAGGAGGGTCCCACATGGCGTGCAGACCTCTCCTGCCTCCGGCTGCTCCCCTCCCCTTCTCCCTGCTCTGCTCCCTGCTCTGGCTCTGGTGAATTCTCTCACCTTCCCGTGCTTCTGACTGTACCCAGTGCTTGAATCAATCAATCAATCAATCAATCTTGTATAAATAAATAAATTTTAAAAAAGTTTCTTCTTTAAAAAAAAATAAAATAAAATAAAATACATACAGTCTTGAATTATTTAGAATTAGTGTCAACAATAGTCTTATAGCTGCTTGGGAAAATACTTTCTCTCAAGTCAACATTGTTTAAACTACCTATTCTTATAACACATATTGAACTGGCAAATTTTATTATTTTTAATTTAAATTTTATTTTTATATTCCCCTTACAATTACAACCCCTTATTTTGACCCAAGCCCTCCTTTCCCCGCCCGCCACCCCCCATAGAGTATCTCTGGTTCATAGTTGTTTGTTGATTTTGATATTTTCTTTCTTTTATATATTTTGATATATTCTTTTGATATATTATTTTTCCTGGTCTCTTATTTAAGTTTTCTAGATTCCTGCTATGAGTGAGACCATCCAGTATTTTTCTTTTTCTTTCTGTCTTATTTCGCTGAGCATGATCCCTTCCAGCTCCATCCATGTTGCTGCAAATTGCATGTTGAATTGGCAAATTTTAAACCATACTTAATTGTTCATAATTTCCAAAACAAAGTATATTAATGATATGTTACTGGGTGTTTGGGTTTCACTTAATTCTCAATTGTTCCAATAAGAATTCCTTGATCATTTAATTTAAATTCACATTGAATTCTCCTTTCTTGAAAAACATAATTTATTCATAACACAAACTAGTGTAATGCTTTTTTCTTTTATAGCTTCATATGTAGAGCAAGAGTTTAAGTTTATGAAGAGGTAGGGATCACTTATTTCTCTAGTATCTTTCCATCATCTAACATATTACTACATAGAAAAAAGGGCTGCAGGGCCTCCCTGGTGGCACAGGGATTAAAGTCTCAGTGCTATCAAGCTAGCCACTGCGGCATGAGTTCATCCCCAGCCAGGGAGGTGACCTACATAGTGCAGCAGACCTCTCCTGCCTCCTCACTGCTCCTCTCAGCAGTGTATTTCAGTAGATCTGCCTGTTCTGCTCCCCACTGTCCCTTGTGAATCCTCTCACCCCCCACCCCGCACCTCTGGCCTACACCCAGTTTTTGTATACATAAATAAAAAAATAAATCTTAAAAAAAAGAAAAGAAAAAGGGCTACATCAAAATTGACTAACTTACAATGAAGATGACAGCCCTGGTAGTGTTATCTCCAAATGTGACTGAAGAGAACATTATATGGCTAGTATTTCTTCCCACACTGATATAGTGTGTGCTTTTCTATGAAGCCATGAGCAGAAAAGGCAAGCTATAGCAATGTAAATAACAACCAGGGAGTTCTGAGCTCCAGAAGTTATTCAAATTGATTTTAGTAGGTCTAGGATAAGCAGGGAATAGGGAGTTGGTACAGCTATAAGAGGAGGAAAAATATGTATTGGTTATACTTAAGCCTTTTGGAAAAGACAGTTGCTCCAGAACTAGGCCAGCCGGTGCTCCTGCCTCCACTCCACATTGCACTGTAGGATCTCTAATAGACATAACTTTAGACATTCCATTTCCTTCTGTAGAATTTTTTTTAAAAGATTTTTTTTATTTATGCATATAAGAACTGGGGTACAGGCCAGAGGTGTGGGGGGTGAGAGGATTCAGTAGAGACAGAGTGGGGAACAGAACAGGCAGACTGACTGAAATACACTGCTGAGAGGAGCAGCGGGTGAGTCAGGAGAGGTCTGCTGCGCCTTGTGGGTAGCTCCCTGGCTGGGGATCGAACTGGTCATGGCTGCTGCGGACAGCCTCATAGGTTGAGGCTGCATCTTAACCCTTGCACCTCCACGGAGACCCCCTTCTGTAGAATTTCTTTTTTTTTTTTTTTTTAATAGAGACATGTTTTATTTATTTATTTGTTTGTTTGTTTTGCTTATACATGCACTGGGTACAGTCAGAAGTGTGGGAGGGTGAGAGAATTCACCAGAGCCAGAGCGGGGAGCAGAGCAGGTAGAAGGACCTAAGTACACTGCTGAGGGGAGCAGCGGGAGGCAGGAGAAGTCTGCGCACCATGTGGGACCCTCCTCCGGAGGCAGGAGAAGTCTGCGCACCATGTGGGACCCTCCTCCGGAGGCCGGGGAGTGGCCAGGGAGCAGCCGGGGATCAAACTGGCGACGGAGTGGCCGCTGGCAACTTCGCAACCCAGCGCTCAACCGCTGCGCCACTGGGGAGGCCCCTTCTGTAGAATTTCTAAGTAGTATTTCCAAGTCTTAAGTGACAAAATTTGGGGACCGAGGTTGTAGAAATGGGACATATGTAAATGCTCCTAACATTTACATAGAGTGACAGCTCTGATTTATCCATAGGTATTTAACTCCATTGCAAAGGAAAAGCAGGGAAAAGCTTATATTCAACTATTTTTTACAGGATTACCCTGACTGCTTAGTTCAGCAACTTTATTAATCTAGCACTAGACTGGCTGATTTTTTTTCCCTGTAGCCATATTCAGTAGAAGTGTGAATGGGATGAAGTTTGGAAAATTTTCAGTGGCTAGAACCTTTCCTCTCCCAAATCTCATCTTCCTTCCAGACACTATTATCCTCACCATTATCTTGAAGTGTGTGTGGCTCTGGAGAGTCACAGTCCATCCTGTCTTCCAAAGACTGGAGCTGGGTACCTAAGGGTTCCTTTGTAGCTTCCAGAGGAGCCATTTCTTCCATAGAAACTTCCTGCCCAAATGGGCCTTGTGGGACCTGGGGACAAACAGGTACATTTGAGTTAATGTAAGTAATCACTGTACAAACCATAGCTAAACCTAAAAACATTCTTCTACTGAAGTAGACTATAAGGAGAAAAAAAAAGTTTTCATTGAATCTTTAGAAGAGTACAAGGTGGAATGAGAAACAAAATACACTGGCCCAATAAAGACAGTAAAAGGAGCTAGTAGTTCTTCCTGTGGTTTCTGAAACAACATCAAAAACACAATAAAGGAATCTGTTCAAAATTTTGATAACTGAGGGGGAGGAAGCAAATATTGTTTAATGATGAACAATGATGTAAAAAAATAAAAAAATTAATATAAAAAAATGAAAAAAAATTTTGATAACTGAGAGGAAATTATAAGGAGTTTCAGTATGAACAATGAGAAGTAAATACTTGGGGTGAGGAATATACAAATTATCTAATATAAACTAATTAGCTTTTGATCCCAGAAGGAATATGATGTTTGTTTTAGACAAATGTGGAAAACATTAGCCCAGTGTGTTGTGGATAAAAAGTATGTTACTGAAAAAAATAATCAAGTTGGATAACTGTTTTGGGTGAAGGAAAAAAAAAAAACCATTATACTCTCCTTACACTAGTATATGGTGTTAAATTAAATTTCCTCAGTTGTCCCCTCAAACAATGTATTTTTAAGCCTACAAGCTAGTTAATGCTTAAACATTGTTTTCACTAACAGATTCTGGTAAGTGATATATATTTACTGTGTCACATCACAAGATACATGTTATCAAGCTATTTCATTATTGATAATGCTAAATTTGATCACTTAGTTAAGGTAATGAGCAGATCCATTTGAAAAATATCGTTTCTCCTCCTCCCCACTGTATTATCATCAGCATGCTTCTATGGCACTTGCAAAACCCTTTGCTGGCTCATTTTCTGGAATACAAAAAAGTTTAGAAAGAGAGACACAAATATGGGAGGGAACCGTGCAAATAATCACTTCCAAAACAGAGATTGTGTTCAAGAAAGCCAAAAAGGAGGATGTGGACGTGAATGGGGGTTATGTCCAGGACTGTATGTCTTTTTTTTTTTTTTAAAGATTTGTTAATTTATGCATACAAGAACTGGGGTATAGGCCAGAGGTTGGGAGAGGAGGGGCAAGAGGATTCACCAGAGACAGAGTGGGGGGCAGAACAGGCGGACTGAATGAAATACACTGCTGAGGGGAGCAGAGGGAGAGACAGGAGAGGTCTGCTGGGCCACGTGGGTCAGCTCCCTGGCTGGGGATCAAACTCATGCTGCAGTAGTTACGGATAGCTTCATAGTGCTGACTGCTTAACACCTTGCACCACCAGGGAGGCCCCCAGTACTGTATGTCTTCACCACTTTCTGCATTTGGCTATAACCAGATGGCCTGTATTCTGCAGTTCTTACAACTTGCTGGAAAAACTCACCCATAAGCCAGCACAATTTCAGCACTTCCTTGTGTAAAATCTTTTTTTTTCTTTTAAGATTTATTTATTTATACATACAAGAACTGGGATACAGGCCAGAGTTTTGGGGGGTGAGAGGACTCACCAGAGACACAGCAGGGAACAGAACAGGGAGATCGACCAAAATACAATGCTTAGGGGAGCAGCGGGCAGAGTCAGGGGAGGTCTGCCACGCCATGTGGGTCCCCTCCCTGGCTGGGGATCGAACCTGTGCTTTGGTGGCTGCGGTGAGCTTCAAGGGTTGCGTCTTAACCCCTGCGCCACCGGGGAGGCCCCCCCCTGTGTACAATCTTATATGAAAGTTTTAACATTCCAGAAAAATATATCTTAACTGATCCAATTGTATACACAAAATGTTACGAGAAATTATGAATAGTAAAATGGAAGTGTTTGGCAATATAATGTTCCAAAATTACTGCACAGACAGCAAGTATACTCTTAAAAATAATCTCTAGTGCAATGGTAAAAAATAGAATGCTGGGGCCTCCCCGGTGGCGCAGTGGCTGAGCGCTGGGTTCCGAAGCTGCCCGCAGCCTCTGCAGCTCCGGTTCGATCCCCGGCCACCAGAGGAGGGTCCCACATGGCGCGCAGACCTCTCCTGCCGCCTGCTGCTCCCCTCAGCAGTGTACCTCGGTCCTTCGGCCTGCTCTGCTCCCCGCTCTGGCTCTGGTGAGTTCTCTCACCCTCCCGCGCTTCTGACTGTACCCAGTGCTTGTATAAATAAATAAACAAATAAATCTTAAAAAAAAAATAGAATGCTGAACTCAATACTCCTTGTGTACCAACAACTACAGGTACTGAAAAGTATCTAGATGATACAATTAATCTCTTCATTGCAAAGAAGACACTGAGGCCCAGAGCAAGTGTGATACCATCAAGGTTATACAGCTCATGAGTGACAGAGTCTATTACAAAGTCCACATCTTCTAATTCATCATTCCCTGATATTTCCATTATATTGGCCTACTTCTCCATGTCTCTCCTAGAAGGTATTCTTTATATTCTTACATTGATTTGTTTTCATACATGGCAAAAGTTCTGGACATTATAAGAAGAGAGAGCAACGCTAATCTCAGTCACTAGATACAACATAGTTTCTTACTGGTAATGGATCAAGATTTCCCATTTGGTTAAATCACCTACTTAGCTATCACACAAAAACTGTATTCATCTGTTCATCTACAGCAGTGATCAAATAATAAAGCTCCACACTGCAATTTGCAGCCACCAATGTAAAGTTAATCCCACTTACTCCACCTTGGATCCAAGCACTCAAATCCTCCACAGAAACTGGCACCTTCAATTTCTCACCTGTCGTCTAGGTTCATCCAGTTCCCTCTCCAAATCTTCCAGCACAGTCACCACCTCCTCTCCGCTCTGAGGATGGTGCTCTCGCACCCAGGCCTGGAGCTCCTCGGGCAGGATGGTCAGTAACTGCTCCAGCACCAACAATTCCAGAATCTGCTCCTTGGTGTGCATCTCTGGTCTCAGCCACTGGTGGCAAAGTTCCCGAAGTTGGCTTAGCGCCTCCCTGGGTCCAGGTGTCTCCTGATAGCAGAAATGCCTGAAGCGCTGGCGAGAGTGTTCCCTGGTCTGAGACAGATTCCCTTGTAGGCAGGATTCCTGATCCCAAATATGGTCTTCTTCCTTAACCTTTACTTTGATGATCTCCCCTTGATCCTCCGCAGCCTGGCCAGCCGAGGCTTCAAGGGCCCCGGAATTTGTTGCCATCCTGAGCTTACACAGCTCAGAGGAAGGCTCTTTCCAATTGGGGTGAGGGAGATGGCTGACTTTCCTTGAGGTCCCCACCCAATCCTTGGTCAGGAAAGTGCGATGAAAGAAGATACGGTTAGCCCAGAAAAAAATTACAATCGCAGACAAAAAGGACTTGATTATGTGACAAGTTACCAGAGCAATTCCATTGAAAGTGACAAGACCAGGAGTGAGCAGAGAGCTAGTCAATAATGCCACCAGGTCTTCAACTGGGTGGAGACAGAAAACTGAGTTTATCCAGTACACTTTGGCCCTTACTAAGCCTGGGACACGAGTCCAGGCAAGAAAATCAGGGAGAGGGTCGGTCCGAAGCCACAGCACCTCGCAGTCCAGGCCGACACGGGGCGTGAGAGGCCCGGCCGTCGCCGGGAGGGACCACGTTGGCTCAGCAGCGGCTCACACCTCCGGGGAGCAGAGATCGCCCCCGCCAAGCCGAAGGAGCGGTCGGAGGACGACACTCCCCGGAAAGTGCCGCGCCCCAGAACCAGGCAACCACCCAGCGCGTTCCCGCCTCCCGGGCCACGCCCCACTTCCGGTCCTCCGCCTCATTTCCTGTCCGCTCTAGGGTTCCAGGAAGTGTCGTCGTCTCGATGGTCGCGGTGGGTTGACTAGTAAACACGAGGCGACGCGCATCCCGCACCTGGCTGAGATCTAACTCTAGAGTTACCCCGCGGTCCTTGGTGGGGGCGGGGGGCGCCCCCACTGTGGGGAGTCTCTGGAGAAGCTGGGTTTTCTCGTCCTGCTGATAAACTGCCGCCGCGCTCAGTGCTCACCGCCGCACCCTACGGTTACTATGGAAGCGCTTCCCCGCTGCGTTTGCCAAGTTCGCTCCTGGGGCGGCGCCGCCACGGCCTTTTCTAGCTAGTAACGGGCCACCCTCTCCTGTCCCGGTCGCTCCGAGTCAGTCCTGAGAAATAACTGTAAGAGGAGGTTACGTCTTTCCATCTGATGGACGGGAACACCAAGCCCCAGAAAGAGTGAACTTTCCCCTAATGGCAGCTGGAGCTGTTTCTGCTTCCTCTCGCTTTCTGAGCCCTGAAATAAACGAGCGTGGGAAACTGGTCCCAGAAAACCAACAAGCAGAATCTGGATGTTTTCAGAGCCTCGTGAGTCACTAGAGTGGAGCAAGCAGAAAATTCCCACCTGGCTTATGCTCCTTAAGACAGCGCTTTGCTATGCTATATATACGAAAGTCACGGAGCTGGCAGTAGCAGAGAGGGTGCAATTAACCAAAGAGAAGACTCCGATGCAAGAGGAAAAGGCTGCGGTCATGAACTTCTGCCAGGAGTCTGGAAGCGCAAGAATCATTGCAAGAACCTACTTGATTCCTCTTCTTCCATCCCAATCAAGGCCTTGTTAAGAGAACTTCAATAAATGATAGATGCACGAGGAATGTTTGTTGAGTTGCTGGATGTTTCCTCTTCCCCATTCCCTCGTCCCTCCCACTTTGGCCCCTACTGATAATTTCTCACATTTTGGCTTTTCTGATTGAGATTTTGAAGAATCAGCACATTTCTTTTGGAAATCTCTGAACTAAAAAGTCTTACGGGGCCTCCCCTGGTGGCCCAGCGGTTGAGTGCTGGGCTGCAAAGCTGCCCGCAGCCTCTGCAGCGCCAGTTCGATCCCCGCCTGCCGCCTGCTGGCGAGGGTCCCACATGGCGCGACAGACCTCTCCTGCTGTGCCCACTGCTCCCGTCAGCAGTGTATTTCTCAGTCTGCCTGTTCTGTTCCCCGCTCTGGCTCTGGTGAATTCTCTCACCCTCCCTCACTTCTGACTGTACCCAGTGCTTGCATAAGTAAATAAATAAATAAATCTTAAAAAAAAAAAGTCTTACGTTTGGGGTCTGTGACCGGTCTCAAGTGAGTTTCTAAAGTGAGGTGAAATTGTATATAAAATTTTTGTCCATGTGTCAGTCATCAGCTTCCAAAGGGTAAAGATGGAGCCTCGCCATTCATTTTCCTTGCCACGATTAATATGTGCCACTTAACTTTTCTGCTTTTCCACAAATCAGTTTAATTTTTGCAGCCAAGGATTCTATTTCCTCTTTCATCTTCAAGGCCAGGCTGAGCAGTGACTGTGAAGTAAACATGAATTCTAAGTCCTCTACTGAAGGGCATTAATTTTTTTTTATAAATTTGCATTTTTAATTACTAAAGTGACACACACACATACACACTTGTAAACAAAAAATATATCCACAAAATAACAAAAAGAGAATATTGCAAATCGGGAAAAGTCTTTATTTCCAATTCCCTTTCTCAGAAAATTGAGGCCAAAAGTTTCATGTATATTCCTTGAACTTATTTAAAAGTGAATATAGGACCTTCCCTGGTGGCTCAGGCGGTTGAGCACATCGCTGTGAAGCTGTCCGCAGCTTCTGCAGCGCCGGTTCGGCCAGCGAGGGTCCCATATGGTGGGGCAGACCTCTCCTGTCTGGCCAGCTGCTCCCCTCAGCAGTATATTTCATCAGTCTGCCTTTCCTATTCCCCGCTTTGTCTCTAGTGAATCCTCTCACCCTCCTGCACATCTGGTTTGTACCCTGGTTCTTGTATAAAATAAATAAATCTTAAAAAAATTTTTTTAAAAAGTGAATATATAAACTTACTAATTACGCCTGACAGAAATTAGAGCATGCTATACATGGCAATGCAGCAAGTTGCTGGGAATTCTTTGTTTTAAACTTTAAATCCTCTCCAGAAACTGCCAAACCAACATGTTTGTTACATCCATCCCATTCTTTGTAGTAGCTTTATGTTCTATCAATTAAATGGATTGGGCACATTCTCAAGCTTCTGGTGTTGCAAATACTACAATGAATATGCATATATATATATATGTATTTCTGCAGGATGACTTTTTTTTTAAAAGAAAAAGTTTAGAGATTATATTGATAGATATTGCAAACTGCCTTTTGGAGACGTATTCATCATGATTTTTCTCACTAAGTGCATTAAGACCTCTCAATTGCATAGAACCTTTCAAAGGCCTAGGAAGGGATTGCCATGTATGAAATATGTTCTTGTAAACTTTGCGAAAGTATATTACAATAGAAATTAGTTAAGACTGCTGCCACCTTCTACTCCAACTCATCCTTGGAATGGCCATATCTGATTGTGTTGATAATGTCTATTCTTTACTTAAAGAGCTCCCCTGCCCCTGCTAAATTGTGTAGGCTTCAGACTGGCCCAAAAGTGACCCACCTCTGCTGAAATCTAATTTATGCTCCCAACAGAAGGGCACGTGACAGTGCCTGGATTGCCTAGAATTATATTTTGCTGTTGCCTCTTGTTCAGCAACAACAAGGCATCAGCTTTCATGACCAGGGTGCTCTCACTGAAGCCTGCACTAACTCTTGGTTTGGAGCTCCTGCAAAACTATCAAGGAGATATCACAACCACGGAAGTATGTCTAACTTGTATAGTGTCTCTGTCAACCCTGTGGTGAGATGATTAGTGCTCTAGGTTTTGAATCCAGCAACCTGGCTTTGAATCTTGTTGAGATGCCCCAGGACAGACGTTTTATAGTTCCTAGGATGGCATCTGAACTTGAACCGAGTTCCTCTGCTATATACGTGTGACTGTCAGCAGCCGTATTTGAGTATCCTCTTTTCACAAAGAACCGAATACTTGCACCTGGGAAGCAACGGATTTCCCGTGATGGAGACAGGGTGGCTTTAAAATCTCCAAGGTAACGGAGGCCCCCTTCCGCCCCGCCCCCACCCCGGTCTTCTAAGCTTACACCCCACGGGGGTCGCAGAGTCTCCGTCTCCGGGGCGCTGCTGGCTCCCTCGCTGTGAACCTCACATCCCGGGGAACTTCTCACTTGCTCTTTCCATTCCCCTTTCACCGAGACAGTTCACTCCCTCGTCATTCTCCTCTCCTTCCTTCTTCTGGTTCACCCCACCCACCCCAACTGCGAGGCCGCGAAGCTTGCGGGTCCCTGTTGTCCAGGTCGCAGGAATAAAGTCACCTCCCAGCAGTTAGGGGGCTCCCCACGCGCGGACCCGGCGTTCCCCATTGATCGCAGATCACCCGTGATTGTGAATTAAAAGCGAACGGAAAGCACTACTCAAGGTGGAGGGGCCTAGGAAGGACCTAAACCCGCGTGGGGGAGGAGGGTGCTGGGGTGCGACGTCCGAGGCCCCAGCGTGTCTCCGAGCCCTTGTCCCTCCCCGCCTAGCACCCCGAGAAGTGGGGCGAATCTCCCGACCCGATCCTCCCCAGAAGCTGCCAAATAAACGCGCCTGGCAAACGCTTTCCTCTCCCAGTCTGAGGCTCAGGTAATGGAGAAAGCCCCCTGTAAGGGCAGGAAGGGACACAGTGCAGGTTTTCTAGGATCCAGCAGACCGGGTAAAGGAGGAGTCAGAGTCCTCAGTGGTTTTGCAGGCCTTTTATTGGGGTTCACCAGGCATATGGCACGCAGGGGTGCTGGAGGGCCGGGAAGCTGGCAGGCCTCCCAGCCCCCAGCAGGTAGGAAGACTCTAGGCTCTCCGGCCTTCTCTCAGTTTCTGCTTCTCTTGCTTCTCTCTCGGCTTCTCTTTTGGCTTCTACTGGTGTCCCGTGATGCCGCCCTTAAAAACACAGTCTTAGCCCAGGTGAACCCCATCTACCTATGCCCACACCCTACTCCAGGTGCCCGCCATCAGACATGCATTCAGGACCGCAAGGATCCATCATCTCTCCTGATGGCAGGAGGGCAGAAAAGCCTGACATTTTTCCTTACCCTACACTCCCCCACAACACACACACACACTTCCCCCCACTCCCACCCTCCCAATTACTCTTATTGTGTAGACAGGACAGACACTGGCGATAAAGCTGATCAAACCTGGATCGTACAAAAAGCTCTGGCTAGACACTCATTTTGCTGTTGAATGATGGGAAAGAAGAGAGGTGGATGGATGGAAGAAAGATTTCCTTTGGCAGGACAGGACCCAAATCCGGAAGACACAAGTAACTATGTTTTGCACAATTTCATCTCTTCTATGACAAAGCAGAGAGCTTTCAAATCCTTGATCTTTTCTTCAGATTTCTTCCTCCTTGGACATTTTAATGTTTTTGTGTATAACAAAAACACAAATGAAGTACTACTTGGATCAATCCTAATAATTTGTTAAACTATTAAATATTTCATTAACTCATATTATGAATTACCACTGGCTACACAGAGAATCTGTAGCAAAGATTACTAAATTTATGAAAATAGATCCTTTCGGTTCCCACTAGAAGTACTTGATTGTACCTCCCTTATGTGGCCTGTGATGTTGCTAATTGCAGAAGAAAATGACACTTCTTGCTTGTGGTGTTGCCTGAGTGGTCCTGCCCGTCTTTCCACCTTGCTTGTGCTGGTGTTATAAGATCTCCTGCCACCAACCCCTTCCCCCAACCCCGCCATGGGTCTCCCTGTTGGTGCAAAGAGTTAAGTCTCAGCATTATGAAGCTATCCGCAGCCATTGCAGCATGAGTTTGGAGTTTAATCCCCACCCAGGGCACTGACCCACAGGACACAGCAGACCTCTCCTGTCTCCCCACTACTCCCCTCAGCAGTGTATTTCTGTAGGTCCTTGTATGCATAAATAAATAAAATATATGTTTTTAAAAATATTTATTTATTTATGCATACAAGAACCAGGGTACAGACCAGATGTGCGGGAGGGTGCGTGGATTCACCAGAGACAGAGAGGGGAACAGAACAGGCAGACTGACTGAAACCCACTGCTGAGGGGAGCAGCAGGCGAGGTAGGAGAGGTCTGCTGCGCCATGTGGGTATATCTCTGAGACTGGCCAGATTCAAACCCACATTGCAGAGGCTGCAGACAACTTCACAGTGCTGCAAGTTGCCAAATAAGTTCTCCCTGAAAGTAACCTCTCTCTTTTGAAATGGCCTGACAGCCTTCCTCATGTGGGAGGTTCATAACTGCAATTCTTATTCCAATCACCGCCATCTTTGCCTGTGGGTCTCTCATCCACAGGAAGTGATGACATCCTGTCTCAAAGCCAACTGCTCAAATAGACCCCAGAGCTCCAACCATCCTCCTGGAAATTTATAAAAATGACAGTTAAAAATAAGAGAACCACTTCTCAAGTATTGAAAGAGAATTCAGTGATGTAATCCTTGTGATAATACCCAGCATCCAGAACTCCTTGTCCTTGTTCCAATTTAGTAACTCAGACTTTATTCCCAGTCTCTAAATGAAGGGAATGAAAAAGACCTGGCTGGAGGTAATGCCTGCATGGAAGTGACCCAGGACTGGAGGAAGACCAATCAAGTTCCTCTTCCCCTACTCTTGATATCAATTAAGTTCTTTTTTGTAATTTTCTACCCAGGGACCTCATTACTAGCCCATTGGCTAAAAGCCTCCAGCTGCGACCATTGTATTCTGAGTGAGTTCCTCCTTGTGATATATTCACAAATGTTTAATGTGATATTGGAAAGAATAGCAATGACTATCTGTGGGGGTGTAATTATGTGGTTAGGGAGTAAGGGTGGGTACAAGATTTTGATGTATAACTTCTTTTTTTTAAGGATTTGTTTATGCATACAAGAACTGGGGTACAGGCCAGAGGTGTGGAGGGTGAGAGGATTCACCAGAGACAGAGTGGGGAACAGAACAGGTGGATCCACTGAAATAAACTGCTGAGAGGAGCAGCAGGCGAGACAGGAGAGGTCTGCTGTGCCATGTGGGTCACCTCATGTTGCAGTAGCTGCAGAGAACTTCATAGTTCCGCATCTTAACCTGTTGTGCCGCCAGGGAGGCCCCTGTATAACTTCTTATAGTGCCTATCAAAATCTTAAATGATATATACTATAAAGTATGTGTATAGTTACATGTAGCATATGTTATAAATGATATAAATATTATATATATATATCAAAAGTCTGACAAGATGAAAATCACAAGCAGGAACTACACCCACACAATACTTACTAGCTTCTTCTCTGTCTTGTTAAAGGAGGACTCTTTGGATCTAACTGGGAATGTGGCATGGGGTGTATCTTCAGTTTTGTCATATCTCTAAGTGGAGACAAACTCTTCTCAAAGTTAGAGATGCTTAGACAATAATGGTTAAGTATTTTGTATTGGGGGGACACTTTGAATTAGCGAACATGAGGAAATTTATAGTACAGCTAAAAGTTGGTTGAAAATATCTTGCAAACAACAGCATAACTTGTAGTTATCGCAAATGGTCGTTTGTATCATTTATCTTGGGCTTAAGTAGGGCAATGTTTTTCTGTATCTCTTAATTATCTGATTGCTTCTGATGAGCTTAAGTATTGCCTCTTCTTGAGACTATTGGGAGTCAGTGTGCCAGAAAGATGCTACGAGCAGTAGATCTTGGCAAATCAAAGGACAAGCAGACAGCAGCGAGCTTAAAGGAGCAGAGACATAAAGCTGTTTTGCGACGAGGATGGGATTCGAACCCACGCGTGCAGAGCACAATGGATTAGCAGTCCATCGCCTTAACCACTCGGCCACCTCGTCACAGTCCTGGTTGGTGTTACTTCTTTGTATCCCTGTAATTTGTTCTGTAGTGCCCTGTCTGATTGCTTTCCTTCAGATTTAATCCTGATCTATTCTTCACAATCAGGTATTTTTAGGTACATTTCACAGCAGCAACAAGACTGAGAATTGACAATGATTCAGTGACTTGGCACATATAAAATGAACAGGTAAAACCTGTCCTCGTGTATCTTACATACATAGGTCCTTTTTAAACACACACATGAATATAGGCAGGATTTCGAGCTGTGGCTGACACCTCTGGAACGAGCTGCCCAGTTTTTCCCCAGAAACCGGGGTCCCTTTGGCCCTGCACTATGTATTCCGGCACCAATTTCCTACCATCTGACTTGAGCATCTCCCAGGTTCCTGTTTTCTGGGAGGCATTAAGAAACAAGACCTGAAAAAAAAAAAAAAGAAGAAGAAACAAGACCTGGCTTGGTTATGTTATGTATGAATCAAAACCAAGATAAAAGCTTCCATATTAACCTCCCCATGGGTCTCTCACTCAGGAATCTATATAAGTAATAATATAATAATAATTATCATTCATAATGATAAATTATGAAATGAATGGGGGAAGCAGGAATTCTTAGTAGCATGTGAAGCACTGACTATAAAAATGAGGGAAGGGCTGGAGCTGGAAAATCATCATTTTGCAACCATCATGATAAAGATCACTTCAGAGGGTAGATGTTAAATCTTGGGGGAAATTTTGATGAGGAATGGGATATGGACAGTCTTGTCTCCCACAAACCAGATAGAACAACTAAATAGAAAGGTGGACCCTAGACTGGATCCTGGGGGGCAGGAGGGAAAGAGGGGTGGATGGGGTCAATTAGTCAAGCTGGAATGCAGACTGTATTTTAATTAAATACAACGATTGTATCAATAAATATTCCCTGAAGTTTATAAGACAACTGTGGTTATGCAGTAAAGTGTTTAAGGGTAAATGAACATGATGTATGGGCGAGAAAAGAAGCAAATGGAGTATAATGTTAACAGAAGCTGAATCTGGGGCTATTTTTTATTTTTTCTGTTTAATAAAGTTGAAATTGTTTCAGAGGGAGAGAAAGTGAAATTGTAATGGAGGCACCTGGGAAATCAAAAGCTGTGGATTTGGGCCTGGCCAGAACTTTTTTTTTTTTTTTTTTTTTAATATGGTAAGTTACCTGTTCATCCGAGGAACAAATAACTCTGCCCCCAGGTTCCCCACGGATTGGTTGCGGAGAAAAAAACCCTCGCCCGCTCACCTCGCCCAAAAGCCCCAGACCCGGTTGCGGGAGGTACAGGCTGTTGGGCATCAGTATTCCAGTTGTCCTAAGCGATGGATCCAAGACTTGGTGAGCTCGCAGTCTCGTTCCCTGTCACCGCCACGAAAAGTTCAGCGAAATACTTTGGTTTCCGGAAAGGAAGATGATTTGAGGGTCTTTGTTTCCTGGGAGGCGGTGCTGGGCGCGGAAACCGGAGCGCGCGCCGCAAGCGGGCACCCCCTTGGCCCGCACCCCTGCTCCCTGCCGCGCGCTGTCTTCCCAGCCCTGACAGCTTCCACCTCCCGGGGTCCTACGCGTGGAAAGAGCAGGAATTGAATCTGGAAAGGGCGGGGGACAACAGATGGAACCTTTCCAGCCTCCTTCCTTTTAGAATCTCACTCTGTTGCTTTCTTCTGACGTCCTGCACGGTCTGTTTCGCAAATGGGAAAACTTGTATTCATGTTTCCTCTGCAATTTCCTAACTTTTTAAGGGGCTAAGAAATAATGGTTATAAATCACGAAAGGAATCCAAAGTGAGGCTCTTACAGCTGGGGGTGTAGCTCAGTGGTAGAGCGCGTGCTTAGCATGTACGAGGTCCCGGGTTCAATCCCTGGCACCTCCAACGGTTTTGCGAGGTGGTCGGTCCCTGCTCAGTCCGCATCTTCCTTTAAACCGCATGTCTTTCTTTCCGCTTTCTATAATTGCCATGATCAGGTCCATTTTCCTTTCGTTTCTCCCTTTAAATCTAGGTTTTCTTTCATTGAATTTTTCTGTCTGCCTCAACTACCTTTTTAGTGCCCAATTTCTGCCTTTTGTCGCCTCCAGAAATGTCTGGAACCTATGTAACGAACATTTTTGCAATTGGCCTGGCTTCTTTGAATTCCATACTAAACACAGAAGAGAAGAATAAATAACAGCCTCAATTTCATTCACTTTTTGAATTCCGAAGAATTCAAAAAGAACACAGTGGGGATGGAATAGCACCTCCAATTAGAAAGAAAATATATTGGTTAGCTCAGAAATTTTGATCACCCAAAGACATGGCAATTATGTGCCAACAAGAACTGTAGGGTTATATGTCCAGTGCTCTGTCATAATATATGATGCCTTTCCAGCCTGAACTGTGGATAATGCCAACTGAATGATCAGAGTCCCCCATCTAATTCCACCTCATGGTTGTAGCAGCTATGGATAATTGTGACCTGCATGCACCATAACAGTATCAGTGGCAAAATGTTGGCCCTAATTTTATCACTACTCTTGCATTTCTTAGCTATGAATCGTCTGTAGAGAAAATCTTTCATCAGTTATATGTTTATTCTGAAACACATTCTATATGGCAGAGGTAGAATAAATGCTTGATTCTTTTCCTTTATTTTCAAAAAAATGAGTTGATATCCATAACACCCTAAAGTTGGATGTTGGAAGACTGTGTGTGTTATTTGACAACTAGATTCTTTACTAAAATCTCTATTTGTAGTAGCTTTTCCATTTTGATGGTCGGTTTCCACATACATAATACTACCAAGATATATATAGAGTTTCAACCTTTCTATTTAATATTTAATCATCTGATTTTTTTAATGTTTAAATGCCTTGATGTGAATCCAATAATCAATTGCATATCAACAAAGGTGAGATAAGTAGACATCATATGTCCCCTTACACAATGCAATAGATATTGGGTAAAAAAAAATTACTACTTTGTCCATTTTAACACATGGATCCATCTATTTATAGTAGATATTGGAAATATATGAATATGTTTAATTTCACTGTAATCAGTCAAACTGAAGGTGTGGGAAATACTCTGTCCCTTAATAGATTGAATGATGCCCTCCCCCTCTCCCCCCACCATTTCCCATAGGGGCTGGACCAGTCTACCTTCCCTCCAGCAGTGTAAGAGAGGTATACCACTTTCTTAATTAGAAATCAACGAATTCAGACATCTGGAAAGACTAGACTTGGCCAAGTAAACAAATGTCACACTTTCGTGGGCCAATTTGAACTTGCAGCAGTGGATCACTGTGCTTCTCGGATTTCATCCCAAGTTATGGGCACCCCCAGATAACTATCCCACAGTAATTTGCTAGGCTTGTAGTGGGCACCCTGATGACCAGCAAGCATATCTTAAGCAGGATCTGCGTGTCTGCAATGCATTAGTTGATTACCAATCAGCTAAATTAGTTTTACTGAATTTACTCTTGTCAGAGGTGCACAGAAAAATGAGATCAATTTTTCACCGTGTAGGGCTCCTTCGGCCTCCAGTGACACTGTAAATGGACATGGGTCAGTCGTGCTATATTTGATGATTGTCCTGGAGACAGGAAGTGTAAGGGCCACCAATGTTCCGCGGCTTGGACAGAGCTACAGAAACCCCTCTCCCTGGTGCTGACAGCCACTGTGCTTGCTGGAGTGTACAAGACCAGTCCTTTACCCAGCTGCATCCACTGGTTCAACTTTGTGATATGACATGAAATTTCCCAGTGTTTTGCTAGCCATCCAAGATTATATTTTTTTCTGAGCCAGCTATTCCAAAAGGCTCTTGAGCTGAATGACTTATCGTCATGGTCCAGGCAGGTAAACGCCAATTTTGCAATTATTTATTCTGAGCTGGATCTCTTTAGATAAATCTAAAGACTTAGGTGACACTGATTTACACAAATCTTATCTGACACTCAATATGTGTGAAATTCTTATAATTCTCACACATTAAACTGTGAAAACGTTCTAGGGGGGCAAGTTGAACATATATTTATTTATCAGAAAAGTATTTTCATGCCAGACCTCCTTCAGGGTATCAGGAATATAGCTCAGTGGTAGAGTGCATGCTTTGCATGTATGAGGTCCTGGGTTCAATCCCCAGTGTCTCCAACTACTTGTTTTAACGTGCTGGATCTTGATGCTCACTTGATTCTCAGGACTTTCTATATTTCTGAGTGATTTAAACTAAATCACACTCATCCTAGTTTGAAAGTCAAATATATTGCTGAAAAAAATTTGCTTTGTTTCCTCTGCCTGGGCCACTCAGACGTAGATGCTGTAACTCTTATCAACATGGGAACTTGGAGGGCTAAAGAGATTAATTTCAATTTTTGCCTTCTTCCTCTCCCCACAATTCTTTGACTCTCTCACTTGTGCTTCTATCTTACCAAACTGTAAATAAATATTTTACTTTTCATTCCTTCTATTTTAGAATAGATCATAGTCAACAGTTGAATAGAACACATGCTATTGATATAAGTGGGTGAAGGCAAGACTAATTTCTTTTTTTTTTTTTTTTAATTTTCTAGAGGCATGTCTTATTTATCTATTTGTTTGTTTGTTTGTTTGTTTTGGTTTATACATGCACTGGGTACAGTCAGAAGCCGGGAGGGCGAGAGAATTCACCAGAGCCAGAGCCGGGAGTAGAGCAGGCAGAAGGACCGAAGTACACTGCTGAGGGGAGCAGCGGGCGGCAGGAGAGGTCTGCGCGCCATGTGGGACCCTCCTCTGGTGGCCGGGGAGCAGCCGGGGATCGAACCGGCGCCGCAGAGGCCGCGGGCAGCTTCGCAACCCAGCGCTCAACCGCTGCGCCACCTGGGAGGCCCAAGACTAATTTCTTATTAGTTGGCTGCCTGAAGCTCAGAATGGGACTAGGAGACTTTGTAGGCAAAGAACAGAATTTAGATAAGTGGAAAGAGTTAGAAATGTGTGCTCACACCCAATCTGGACATTTAGAGAGAAACTTGAGCTTAAGACTCAAGTTCCTTCTTTGCTTTTCTTGGGGGTACCTGTTAAGATAATCAAAGAATTGACTCTGTAAAAAGTTAGTGACTTCCACTCCACCCACTTTATAAATAATAGGCCCTTGCTACCCTGCTCTCCATTTCTTGCTTGCTGATGAACTGGAATGAAAGACTGACTTTCCCTCAGCTTATTGGGGTCAGTTGACATTTCCACATTTGGTATGAGTATGCATACAAGACTTATGAGTGAAGGGAGTGAATGAATGTCATACTCTCAACTAAAATAAATAATGGTAGATCTTGCCTGTTCTGCTCCCCACATTCTCTGGTGAATCCCCTCACTGAACCCCCACCCCCACCCCCAGATCTCTGGCTTACACCCCAGTTCTTGTATGCATAAATAAATAAATCTTTAAAAAACAAAATAAATAATGGTAGCTCTTCCATGAGTTGGAACTAGCTGTGAAAGATGTTTCTAAATTCCCTCCAGAACTCATTTTAGTGCTCTCACATCCAGAAATATAACTTTTTGGAACTGGTCAGCTGGCCCAAATCATGACTCCTCCCACCAGATCCCTGCCTCAGTGGTCTTATTTAAATTACATAGGTGGTGCAAGGGATTAAGTCTCAGCACTATGAAGCTTTTAGCAGCCACTGCCACATGAGTTCGATCCCCAGCCAAGGGAGGTGACCCTCATGGCACAGCAGACCTCTCCTGTCTTGCCCCCTGTTCCCCTCAGCAGTTTATTTCAGTGGATCTGCCTGTTCTGCTCTCCCCACTCTGTCTCTGGTGAATGCTCTCATCTTTCCACACCTCTGGCCTACACCCCAGCTCTGTACAAATAAATAAATCTTTAAAAAATAATAAGGGCCTCCCTGGTGGCACAAGGGTTAAACACTGCACTATGAGCACCCTCTGCAACATGAGTTCAATCCCCAGCTGGCCAGGGGATCTCCTGCCTCTGTTCTGTTCTCCACTCTGTCTCTGGTAGATCCTCTCACCCCCCCCAACATCTCTGGCCTGTACCCCAGCTCTTATATGCATAAATACATAAATCTTTAAAGAAAAATAGAAAAAAATAATAAATTACATAGGAGTAGAACAATAGTCCTATAAAATCAATGTCAAGAAGCAAAATATATCCCTGTAACATGTTTTCTTAACACCCATTTGCGATTTGCTCCATTGATTTATGAAAGCAAGATTTTTTTCTGTGGTTCACACACATACAAGATCTTATGGAGGTAAGTGAACAATTTGAAAGGATATGCAAAAAGAATCTGCATTATCTGTTTTTATGTTATTATTGTTACTATTATTATTTGGCTGTGGTCATAGGCAAAATTTTTCATCACCTAATCTATTAAATTCATGAGCCATACAATTTTAAAAGTTATCATTCTCAGTCATACTGGATACTGCTTGAATTTATAAATTAGATAACTATGTGATATCTGAGAACTTACTTTGAACTGAAAGGTATTAAGTTTAAATTCTAGTTTGCATATTTATTTTACTAGCTGTGGTTTGAATAAATTATTTCTTTTCTCCCCAAGTTTCAGCTTTTTCTTCTGTAAAAATCTGCCTGATAATGCTTATCGTGGTGAGTAATTTTAGGGATGTAGGAAAATAGTAAGTGTTCAATAAATTGTAATCTTTATTCATCTATGTATGATTTAAGATTGTTTGGAATTTAGAAAACAGCAGAACGTATTTTTTAATGCTTTGAATGAAAAGCTTTTCAATTTTGTCTTAGAAATTCCCTGTCCATGGTTGATCTTGATGACACCCAAGTGCTAGTTAAATCCCAGCATAACAATGTGATATATATATCCTTGGCAGAAATGTTATATATCATTTCTGAGTCGTTAAGAATGCAGTTGTAATGAGAAGAGTTTACAGAGATTAAAGCTCCAAGTAGCAGTTTGATATTAAAGCTCCAAGTAGCAGTTTTGATATTGTCATTAAAAATGATTCCAGATTAGAAAGTTAGAATGGCTAGACACCCGCAGGCCCTGCTGGGATTTGAACCCAATATCTCCTGAATTACAAGATAGGTGCTTTAGCCAACTGAGCCACAGAGCCAACCCTTTAGGAGGTAGGGCTTTTCTTCTAGTGGAATCACAAACAATTAGGTGAAAAATTGAGTTGCCGGTTAGGTTGTGGTGCGCTCTTTTCAGAAAATCTGACTCAGACACATGCATTCACACGATCCCTGAGAAAATATACTAGAACAAGCATGGAATGGGAGAGGGTGGAGATGAGAGAGTGCCCATGTTGGGGAAGGGGTTCCTCTGCGTGAGCCCAAAACAGTTTTTATATTCCAGGCAATTGTAGTAATTTAGAATCCAATGAGTGGGCATTGCAAACATGGAAGGCTCTTCTAACAAACTTGATCAGTTAAAACTTTTTATTGAAGTAATGGTATTCTTGGCTGTTTGAAGGTGTCACGCTTTTGCAAAGCCATACTCTTGACACATTCAATTTCTTTTAACAGCTGCCAGTCCGGACTTACTCGAGAAAGCAGAAGACAAGCCTGAGGAGGCTGCAGAATTTGAAAAGGACCAAAGATTCTCTAATGGTCCTCAATCTCCACATCTTCTTTCGTTTGGGAGGGGTTCATCCCTTCTGGGGTGCAACTAGATTGTTTTGTAGGGGCCAGTGATCCTCTACAAAGGCTCTCTGTCTCCATTCCCCCTCTGGCCTTAGCCTAGTGATACTCCACAGCAGCCTGTTACTTGCTGTAGAAGTTGGTGCCTGAGGAGTTTGCATTTCTGTAGTTGTTTTAATGACTCTATTAATCACCTCTACTCCCACCTCCAGTTCCCAGCTTTGCCTGAGCCAGGTTTCTGGTCTTGTGGAGACTCCTTCCCAACTTTTCTACTCTTGACCTACATCAGGGCAGTTCAGGCTCTTTCCATGAAAGTCCACTGAGTGCACAGCTCTGGCTGCAACAGGCCAGCTGCGCAGTTGAACCCAAGTACCTTTCTCTTTGGCTTCCTTTTCTTTAACTGATTATTGTCTTTCACATATTTCAGGAAGTTATCTTGGCACTTATAATCAATAATTAATGTGCTCTATCAGCATCCATTCCCTTGCCCCTGTTGTTGGCAACAATGCTGACTGCATGTTGGTAACATTAGACTCTTGCAGTGTTGCCAAGGTAACAGGTGGGGGAGGTTCCTTTTTGAACAGTGCCCATCCCCCTTGATGTCTTCAAGATCACTTTTCTCGTAGATTCGCATGAATGTGGCCAAAGGAATAACTGTTTTTCCTAAGATGCCCAGAGAACATACAGCAGCCACCTCTCTCCTCTGTCTCTGTGTGTTTGTCGTTTTCACGATTTACTGGAAGATGGTAATTACGGTGGGAAAGTCATTTAAAAAAAAAGGCTGGAATCCCATGACTGCAAGAATTTGGTATATTCCTCCGGCCCTGTGCATGCGCCTTGACTTAACACACGACCACGCTGGGGCTGCCTGTGCCTTTGGATCAAGTAGAGGCCTGGCTGCGGGGGGGGGTGGAAATCGAGCCACAAAAAGACTGCTCAGTCTCCTTCACTTGCTAATGAGAATTTCACAAGTGGGAAGTTGAGATGAAAGCGCGGAGATGCTGCATTATTGCAAGCAGGAATAGACCTTCCAAAAAAAAAAAAAACCACACACACAAAAAAAATCCCACAAAGGAGCCAAAGATAGTCCTCACCCACATGGGTGGTATAAAAGGGTCAGGTTTACAAAGAGAAATGGACTTTAAAAAAAAAATTGAAGAGGGTAGTTTCAGAGTCAGTGAGGCAAATTTGGAGGTTGCAGAAGAGATCGATGCAGAAAGGATCAAACCCAGCGTGAACGCTGCGGATTACAGGCAAAATGCACTGAAGGAAACGCAGCGGGTGTCCAGGGGCTTCCTCTTTACCCCTTTGTGTTGGATTTCTGCGAGAACCGCCACGTTTCCGAGTAGCTAGATTTACCCCTGGCTCTCACAACCTCCTCCCGGGGAGAGCACATTTTTCCTGCAGACTTGCTGCAGCTGAAATCCATCTTGTTCTCTTTTAGCCTCCAAACGTGAAATCTGAGACAGGAACTCAGCCTATTGTCCCAACGCTAGCACCCAAACTAAGAGCAAATACTAATTCATTCGCAAATCTAATTTAGATTTCGATTACTTGGATCATTGTCAATATTGTTGATTTTTTTAAAACTTTAAATTTTTTTTTCATGGAATGGGGACTCCGGATTTGGCTTTTTGGAAGACTCCATGTAAACCTTGCCGAGATCGGAGAGGGATACTGTTTTTAAGAGGCAGGATTACAAGCATAACCGGAGCCAAAAATAAGTACCTAGAGGGAAGAGAACTAATTTTTGGATTGTACAGGACTGGGGTGTGACCGCAAGGTAGACATTTCTCGAGGAAGAGCCCAAAAGGATGGAGATGCTGGGGATCGAACCCGGGACCTCATGCATGCTAAGCATGCGCTCTACCACTGAGCTACATCCCCATTACACAAATTAGAGGTTTTCTGAACTGCCTTCATGGAATAAAAGAGGAATTTACTCCAAAAAATTTTGCTCTTTGGTAAATAAGAATTTTAATTTTTATCTCTCATATGGGAACCTATTTTTTTAAAAGATTTATTTATTTTATGCATACAAGAACTGGGATACAGGCCAGAGGGCTGTGAGTGAGAGGACTCACTAGAGACAGAGTGGGAAACAGAACAGGCAGACTGACTGAAATACACTGCTGAGGGGAGCAGCAGGGAGACAGGAGAGGTCTGCTGTGCCATGTGATGGAACTCGTGTTGCAGTGTCTGCGGACAACTTCATAGGTTGTGTCTCAACCCTTTGTGCCACCAGAGAGGCCGTCATATGGGAACCTATTACCAAAGAATTCTGCCAAGCTTGTATCTTGCAGACATTCAGTAATTGATAACATACCAGTGGTCGGAATTCTCAGGAAGGAACATCTTCCCAGGCCCTCCTTTTCTGAACGTCATTTCTTCTTTTTTCAAAGGATGAATGGGAGAAAGAAAAATATCCTTGCAGAAAAGACAGAAAACACTTGCCAGAGACTGTCTTTAATTATGAAAACTACTCAACTGTACCCCTTTTCCCCCGGCCCTCTGCCGAATTCTCCTTCACATTTCTGCACCCAGTCCCAGGACTCCAGAAACCACTGTGCACCTTTTCTTAGAAAAACCAGTACTCAGTGGAGGGAGTGCTGTTGCAGAATTTAATTTCTTACACCAGGAGTTGCTGGGACCAGGAGCAAGGTGGAGAGAATCCTAAAGAAATCGCTTGATAAGATG
The DNA here is from genome assembly GCF_014898055.3 of Talpa occidentalis. Lineage (NCBI taxonomy): Eukaryota > Metazoa > Chordata > Mammalia > Eulipotyphla > Talpidae > Talpa > Talpa occidentalis. The sequence goes on from NW_023602073.1 coordinate 19,466,135, forward strand.
ACACCAGCATGTCTCATCCTTTTACTGTGCTAAAAGAACCTGAATTTTGTTCATGTAGTAGAGACGTGGGGCCCAGAGAGTTTGCGTAAATCACTAATGCTCTAAAATAATTATAGTTTTTCCCACCCTTGCCAGTAAATATTTAAAGGATAGGTCCACAACTCTGGTAGTCAAGACAGTATGGATGTGTCTATAAATACTTCAGATTTTTTTTTTTCAGGATGAAAAAAGGAGAGCCACACATCTGAGTTTATCATTACTGCTTGGTTTTCGATGACATGGTCTCTGATAACAGTCTGGAAGCTTAAGAGAACCTGATAAAAATCATCTTTGGGGTAAGTAATGATTATTTACCAAAGAATTGTTTTTAAAGAGCTTGTGGGAATAGTAGTTTTCTATTGCTGGGTACCACTCCAAAACTTAGTGGGTATATATATATATATATATATATATATATATATATATATAATCAGACTGTGATTCACGAACTCCAGGGGGTTTGCTTGGCTGGGTACTAGCCCAGTGTCTCATGAACTGTGGTGGGAAGCCTCAGTTTCTTCCCAAATGGGTTTTGGTGATGGATTTAAGAAGTGGTAGTGGGGTGCACAGGGGTCCAATACCAGGGGGTAAGTATCTTGGGGCCCTTTGAAGGTCAGCTAAGACTCTGTGTTGTCCTTACTTGTACATCTGGGCTGATTATGAGTTAACTTTTGCATTGCTTTAAAAAATAAAAATGAGTGGATGGCCAGGGACACTTGTGTAGATGAATAGAGAATATTTTCAGTAACTCTTTGGGAGATCTTAGTGGGAGAAATCATGACATTTGCATGTAAGACTAGCAATTTCATTAGAAGAAATGGAGAATATATAAATGGTGTAAATTATTAAGACTAACCTAAGAAGTTATAGAAAATCTTGTTCAATATATAACTCTTTGAAAAATCAGGAATTTAAACACAATTTCCATAAAATATTTCCAGCCTGAGACAGTTTTACTAGGGATGGAGGGCAGGTTAAATAAGTGAAATGACTCAAAAGATACAAAGTTCCTGTTATGAAAGAGATAAGCTTTGGGAGTGTAGTGGATAGTTTGGTGACTATAGTTAATAATACTGTATCGCATGTTTGAAAGTTGCTAAGGCAAGTAAATCTTAAAAGTTCTCTCCAAAGTCGCCTTCAATGATGATCCAGGAATAAATCCTGTTCTCTAGGGAAAAAAAAAAAAAAAGTTCTCATCACAAGGAAAAGAATGTAACTGCGTATGATGATGAATGTCAACTAGCCCTTATGGTAGGAGCTTTGCAATACATACAAATATGGAATAATTATGGTAACTTGAAACTAATATCATGTCAATTATACTTCAATTAAAAATAGAATTAGTTGACTTATAAATAATTGGCCTGTAATTATATATAATAAAATATAATTAATTGATTTTTACATATAACTAAATAAAATGAAATTTGGAAGTGTGCATAGAGAGATGAGATGGGACCCAAAAACAGATCTCTAAGACACTCTAGCATTTAGAAGTCAAAGAGGAAAGAGTCCAGCAGGAGAATCTAAGAGGAGATACTCAGAGATATAGAAGGATTTACAGAGAGTGTTTTGACTCAGAGAGAGCAGCTAACTGCTTTGAATGCAGGTCAAGTTAAATAAACACAAAGAGGTGACATTTTTCATCACAGAAAAAGAAGGACCAGAAGCCTTGGTGGAAAAAAATTGTGGAGACATAAGAAAAAGAAGAGGAGACATTAGTTATAAATGATACTTTGGAGAACTTTTTGTTATAAAAAAGAGCAGACACATAGTCAATTGATCTTTCACAAAGGAACAAAGGTGATGAATGCTGTAGAGAAAGGATGGTCTTGATAACAAGTGGTGCTGGAACAACTTGGATTTTCTTACTTAAAAAAAATGAAGCAAGAGGTCTTATACCTTTCACCAAAATCAATGATAAATGGTTCATAGAGGTGATTATAAATTTCAAAATTATAAAACTCATTAAAAATAGCACAGGAGTAAACCTTGGTCCCAAGATCTCGGGCTTGGCAAGGTCCCTATGTTATCATCAAATTAAAACAACAACGCAATACCACTCTATACCTACTAGATTTGCCAAAATCCAATGCCCCTATGTCAAGGGGCAAAGAAAATCATCCTGTATCTCTCTGGGTTCTTCTCAGACTGAGTGAGTAATCAAAACAGCATCAGATGGGTTAGCAAAGGAAAAATCAATTTAATAGCATATGTATGGGGAATTTACAAGATTGTAAATTCTGAAGAATAATGCAGAGGACCAGGGATATTTATCTTGCATTTAAGGACTTGGGGCATCAAGGACAGAGTTGAGGAAACCTCATGTGACAGACAAGGAGGAGGGTGACTTTATCCTTACTCCAAAAATAAAGAAAAGATTCATAGATAGAATGTGTTTCTAATAAACCCAGAACTGGATGCCAAACCCAAACTACATTCTCTAGGTCATAAGAGGGAGACCAGTGAGTTCTTCTTTGAGTAGGTGAAGGGTAGATGCTTAGGACATGATCTCTTCTTGATTGCAGAATGGCGAAGGAGTCAATGAGGGCAGAAGCTTCTCTTAGCTTTCAGTACTCTCACTGCTTTTAATTCAAGAGTCTGCCTTTTTTAAGTCCCCAGTCTCACAGCACCTCCAAACTAAGGTGACCCGGGGCCTATTATGGGCACAATGAGAAAAACCCATTTAACCCATTTGGGGAGATAGATCCCACAGTGCTGGAAAAGGATGTGGAACAACAGGAACTCTCATTGCTGGTGGAGATGCAATATAATGTAGTCATTTTGGAATACAGCTTGGTGGTTTCTTTAAAACTAAACCTACGGTCACCCACATAATCGTGCTCTTCAGTATTTACTTGAAACAAGTTGAAATTTTATGTCCATGCAAAAACCTGCACAGATGTCTACAGCACCTTTCTCCATAATTGCCAGACCTTGGAAGCAATAACGAATCCTTCAAGTGAATGCATAAACCAACTGCTATGTTCAGGTAATGGGATATTATTGCACACTAAAATATTATTGCACATTCCTCTCAGCAAAGACAGAGAGGAATGGATCTTAAATGCATGTTAGTAAGTGAAAGAAACCCATCTGAAAAGGTTAGCTCTATGATATTCTGGAAAAGGTAAAACTATAGAGATACAGTTAAAGATAAAGCCAGACTTTCTGTGTGGTATGGGAGGATGTATAGGCAGAGCATCAAAGATGGATATGCATAAAGGTACATTTTTAAAAACAGGTAAAAGAAGTTACAGTAGCCTTAATTTGATGGAATTTTTATGTTTAAAATAACAGGTAGTGTTCAATGAAGGGAAAGAAAATAGGATTAGCTAGTACAAGAAAATGAAGACATTTTGAAAGTGCCACTGTAAATTCTCCTAGGGAAATACAGCAGGCGAGCAGGGTGACACTCCACCATGCTTCAGTTTCCTTGCCTCTACGTGTACAGTTGGAATTCTCTGAAGTTCTCACTTTCCAAAGTGACAAAGTTCTTAATAATTCTGCTAATCCTGCTCCTTTTCTCCTCCCTGAAGAGGACACCAAGTTAATCCATGGACAAAAGGACATGGTAAGTATAGAAATGTCATGGACCCTGATTCTGAATAGGTGTATGGAGAAGCAACAGCAGCCAGAGCTTTTCAGATCTTGTCCTGAGGGGATGGCAAGGGAGATTCTGGACAAGGTCCTAGACTAGAAGTACCAGTGTGCTATTCTCTAGCAGTCCTGAACAGTCTTTGTATGGTGAGTCAGAAGGCACAGCTGGAGTCATCTAGTCTAGAAAAACATCTGGGTATCATGACTAGACTAGAGCTTTGATCCTCACTCGATCTGGAAAGGTCCTACTTATTCTTTATAACATGTCTCAACTCTTTCTTTAGTGAAGCTTTTCCTGACCTACCTCCTCAAAAACAGTTGATCCTACCCTCTTCTGGATCCCTGTGCTTCTCTTACATTTGTAAAATATGTAAAACATGATATTCTGATACAGAGTCACAAATAGTATTTCTCTATTTGTTTCCCCACCTTGAGACTCAGTTCTATCTCCAAATTTAGCACAGTTACATAGTAACAGAGAAAAGCCACCCCACAAGAAATGTTAATTATATAACAGACTGATTTGCTCTTAGCAGAGAAATACATGTGGCTACTTTTAGTGTATTTTTAAATGTGATCCCAATTAATACATTATTGTTATTACTATACCAATATTCCAAAGCACTCAACTGAATCAAGGAATGAAGATAGGAACAATGCAGAAATCACATGAGCCTAAGAATTCATTTAATGACAGTGGCCCACATGGCAACCTCCATTAGATCCTCAGAGCTGTCATGCAATCTTTTACTGCTTTCTAACCTACTCTGCCTTCCATTTCCATCTTCTAACCCTTGCTACTTTCCCAAACCTCCTCCACTGAATCATGAGAAGTTCTCCTGCACAGAAGCCTCCAGCAAAGCCAAGATGCAGTGAGAAATAAAATGATAACTAGATTGGTAACTATAGCTATGTGAAGAAATTCCTTTTATGGTCCTAAAATGGAACCTTGAATACTGATCTGCAACTTCCATATCAATACTAAAAAAAGTAGGCCACTTCCTCTCCCCCTTAAAAAATTAGATTATTTTCCATTGGAAATAAATAAGACCTTATTTAATTGAGCTAAATCATTTTTTCATATGCAATTGTATTTTCCTTTTCTGGATGCACTCAGAGGATGAATCTACTTCTGAATTTTCCTTCTGACTTTTTACTGCTCACTGCGTAGTGAAACAACCCAAGAGAGTTTCCAGGAAGCAGGCAATAAGATGGTGGTGAGTTAATCCTAATAAAGAGAACTCTACTCACAGATGGGAAATACATCGATTTAAAGGAAATGATAATGGCAAAAATGAGAAAGAACTAAAATATTTTACTTATTTTACTTAATAAATCTAGACCAGATACAAGACTGGCTAGGAACAGGAAATAAAAGCGTGGCCTGGAGATGCCGGGGATCGAACCCGGGGCCTCATACATGCGAAGCATGCGCTCTACCACTGAGCTACATCCCCTTACTGAAGAAATGAGCTGGGTAGGATTCCAGTCCTGTTAACATCTCGCAGCCGAGTGTATCGTTTTGGTGTTACTTTGATTTTCACCAGACAGTGCTGGTCTTTAAAGGTCAGTACGACTTCGTTAAATTAAAGCCTGACCCGGATGACATCCAAGTAGCCTCCTGCAGAAACGCACCAACATCCAGTTCATTGAGACAGCACAATTGTCTGAACTTCAGCACCTTTGTTCTTTGCTGCCTTGGTTAAATAGAATCCTAGGCGGAAACAATTAAGGATTTTTTCATGACCCTTTGAAGAATGTTCGCTTAATCAAAGACTCATGGAAAACGCCACCAAAATTCCTTGCCATTGAGCGGGTTGAAGGTTTAAAAGAATCTTTGGAGTTGCGCTTCCCAATTTGACCCCTCTCGGAGAGGGAGAAAAAAAAAAAAAAATCTGTCCTGATGAAAACGAGAAGAACCTGCCCCGATTTTTGTCCCCAGAAGCAACGCTCAGCCCGCACGCGTGTCATCCGGTCCACCTGACCCGGCAGCGGCAATCTGTGAAGAATCTTAGATTTAAGGAGCCACGTTTCCTTGATCCCCTCATCCCCCTGACCCTCACTCCCTTCCTTAATCCATCTGCTCCGTCTCTTGCCTCTTCTCTGGTTTGGAGCATCCGCCGGCTGCCGATCGCCAGCAGGGGCCTGAACGAGACCGCCCAAGCCTGGATGCGCGGGCCCGTGCGCGGCGCTGCAGCCTGGCGCGCCGCTTCCCACCCCTGCCAGGGTCTCTGCCCCTAGGCCCGCTGCAGCAGTCCCGGGCACAGGATTCTTGTCTCTGGTTTCAGAAGTTACACTGAAGAGACGAGCTACTCTTCAAAGGTAAAAATGATAACACCTAAGGCACGATCCACGAAACAATTAGGTTGGACTTCATTGTAATTAAAAATTGCTTTTTGAAAGACACTCGTAAGGGAAATAAAAGACAAAACTGGGAAGAAATATTTGCAAAAGATGTATCTGTTAAAGGATAGTATCCAAAAAACACAAAGAATATATATGTGTATATATGTATAATGTATGTATAAATATGTGTAAGCCTAATATATGTTATAAACAGGTATACTATCCCCAAAATGTGAGTGACAACACATGTCACTTCTCACCTGGAATCTTGAAGTCACCTGCATGATTCTCCATAGCTCACATTTCTTCTGAAATAGCAACTGACAATATTCTTGATAAAAACTAATATATGGGATCAAAATATGCCACCTCAAAATATGTCGCTCTGGCATAAAGATTCTGAGTTGGAGACAAATATATGGGATCAAATATATGGGACAAATGAGAATTAACAGATGCAAAAAGACTTTTCAGAATGTCCTTTTAGTAAAAGCAGAAACTTCTGAGAAATGAGAATTGCTGACATGTATCTGCACAAACAAATCTTAACTTAGTTGGTTTCCCCCATATATTTTCCTTCCCATAGTTGCTGTGCACCAAAGTTTAAGTCCTTAGTCTTGTCACTTGCTACAAAGTTATAGTTCTTTGCTGAACTCCTACATAAGCCCAAGTAGTAGCTCTTTAATTAAGCAGTCCCAGGCCCAGCCATGGTTCATGCATTCATAAGCTTATGTTTGTTTTGCTCATGTTAACCTGTCTTTTGTCAGTTGAACTGGCCTCAATCCAGGAACCTAAAATGGGTGGAGGAAAAACGTCTCCCTCACCCATACTTCTTTATCATCCTAAATCCCAGATTAAGAATATTGGGGAGAGTCCTCCCTGGTGGCGCAAGGGGTTAAGACGCAGCACTATGAAGCTGGCCACAGCCACTGCAGCATGAGTTTGATCCCTAGCCAGGGAGATACCCACATGGCACAGCAGACCTCTCCTGCCTCGCCCACTGCTCCCCTCAGCAGTGTATTTCAATCAATCCACCTGTTTTGCTCCCCACTCTGTCCCTGGTGAGTCCTCTCACCCTCCAAACCTCTGGCCTATAGCCTAGTTCTTGTATGCATAAATAAATAAATCTTTGAAAAAAAAAAAAAAGAATATTGGGGAGGAGAGTCAGCAACCAAGCAATGAGGAAAAAAAAATGTGCAAAGAATAAGTTTTTGTTGTTTAAACCAATGGGATTTTGTGGATGTTATCTTTTATATTCTAACCAAGTCTATAATGGAGAAATGATCCCTTTTGTGATAGGAATATCAATTCTGTTTTTCCAATCTCAAATTTGTCTTTGACTTTGCTTGTGGATTTTTATTTTTCCTTACAGGAGATTTTGTTTTCTTTTGCTCTACAATAACTCAAATAATATATGCTTATTGTAGAAAATTTGGAAACAATAAATATACTAAGAAAAATTACCTGTATTCTCACCACTCTTTCAGAAGCCCTCTTGAAATCAAATTTGTCAATATTTTCCTTCAAATGATTTTGGGTTTTTAAATTACAATTGACGTGGCCTTCCCTGTTCCAAAGTTATAGAAAAAAAAGTTTTACTTGTGTTTTCACACTACTTCTAAATTTTGCTCACAAATCTCAAGCACCATTTGATATTCATCCTGTTGTATAAATAAGGGTATGAAATCAACTCCTCCCAACCCCAGGGAACTACCCAGATTTTGCCACACCAATTAGTAAAGAGTCCACCTTTATTCATGATATGATCACTTCTCTCCCCCACCTCCCCAAACACTGTCTTCCTACTTCTTTGTAACTTTCTGTGTTGCCATTGTGATCCTCTAGGCAACTATGAAGGCAGAGGAATAAGATAGGGGGAAGAAGGAATTTGAAGACTCAAGAAAATACCCCACTTCTGGAACTTTTCCTGCTGATAGAATGGAAATGCTGTGCAGTAAAACAGGAGGAGGCTAAGAGGAATTAGAATTGCCTGCAGCAGAAACAACAAATTCCTTGGTCCAAAATCAGCTTAAGGTCAACCATTCTTTTGTTTTTCAGAAATACATTCTGGTGAGTCCTAATTCTCCAGTCCCAAAGAATCCTCTTCAGTCCTCAGGATACCCTCTCTTCAGAGTCCTACTCTTCCACAGTCACATGAACATTCAGGTCTCTAGAGGTGAGTCTCTGCAGAATTCCAGAATTGGGTATGACAGTGCACAGGAGACATCTTTGTCATCTTTGGGGAGCTGTTTCATAGGCCATTCAAATTCATCATGTTCCAGCAGTGCCAGAACAAGTGATTGTTGCAGACATGTATCCCTTTCCCTTTAATAGTTAAAGTTTCTGTCTTCTCTTTTCATCTGGTTCTAAACTTCCAGAGGCAATTTTTGGCCTTCTTTGTGCCCACCAGCCTGCAATTTCTTCCAGGCTGCAGGAGCACTACAAGTAAAAGAACATCATTATGCTGATGTTTTGGAAGCCTGTGGATCTGTTATAGGACAGCCCCGATACAAAATGGGGTGCCTGACTGTGGGTCCTCATCTGCGCGCTTGAAAGGACTTATCAATGCTCTACTGCAGGCACACGCGAAAGGTTAATAAAAGGTTTATTTACAAGGGAAGGGGAAATGAGGAAATGTACAGCTCAGGGAGAAAAGTGGGAGACAAAGTTTTTGGTTTTTTTTTTACATGTGGCAAGCACTGATTTATTTATTTTTTATTTTTTAAATTTTTTTGTGTCCTTACATTTTTATTATTTTTAAAATAAATTTTATTTTTATATTCCCCATACAATTGCAACTCCCTTATTTTGACCCCAATCCCTCCCCTCCCCGCCCCCACCCTCCATAGAGTGTCTCTGGTTCATAGTTTTTTGTTGATTTTGATTTTCACTTTCTTATAGTTATTCATTTTCCTGGTCCCTTATTTAAGTTTTCTAGATTCCTGCTATGAGTGAGACCATCCGGTATTTTTCTTTTTCTTTTTGGCTTATTTCACTGAGCATGATCCCTTCCAGCGCCATCCATGTTGCTGCAAATTGCATGTGTTTATCTTTTTTGAATGCTGAGTAATATTCCATGGTGTATATGTACCACATCTTCTTGATCCAGTCATCTATTTTTGGGCATTTGGGTTGTTTCCAAAGCTTAGCTATTGTAAACAGTACTGCTATAAACATAGGGGTGCAGGTGCTCTTTGGAATTGATGTTTCTGTGTCCTTTGGGTAAATACCTAGGAGTGGAATTGCTGGATCATATGGAAGCTCTATGTTTAGTGGGTCCAGAATGCGTCCTACCCGATCCGCCGATCTGGAATCCCAAATGGCACTCTGAGAGCTGGCCGCAAACCAGGAGCCGTGAAGCCAGAAGGTGAGCGACAGAGTGAGAGAGCCCAAGGCCCATGTGTCTGGTTTTTATACCAACCCTGGCTGCTTAACTCCACCCTCAGGTCCCAGCCACCTTCCCTTTGGTGGTGACGGGATTTGTCTTTCCCAATGTCCTGATGGCTTTGGTCTGGAGTGGGGGTGGAGTCCACAAAGCCTGTATGGGATTAGCGCAGGACATCCTTTCCCCCTAACAGATCCACGAACATTGACCAGAGAGGGAGTTACAAATCAAGAGGCCCAAGTTGAGGCCAGATGGATCATGTTGACCATGCAGGGGTCAAAGGTGAGGCTTACAGGCTATATGTTTTAGCCATTTATTTTTCTGGAAAAAGTACCCAGAATATGGATTCCCTCAAGGATAATAGTGCCCAGAGTCCCAGTGGTCTCTGGAAACCTTGTCTTTCATGTTCTGCTCTGCCTTAGTTTATCTGAGGCTGAATAGAGAATCACCACAGCCAGTAGATTAAGCTCCTTCATTGCCCATTGATTGGTACTATTATAGGACAGGGAGAGGGGCAGCCCAAACCCCGCAAACCTGCCTATTCTAAATGGGTTCGGCCATCCGCCGCATCAACACAAAACATATGAGACTTTAATGAGAAGGAACTTTAATAAAACTAGGAAACAATACAGGAAAAGCAAATAATTTAGTTTCTAAATGAAACACCCAAAGTTACCCATCCCCTCGTGGGTAAAACTCCATCCATATGGGATCGGCCCAGAACAAGGCCCCAAAGCCTGCCACAAGTCTAAAGCATCTTCCAGTGGGGACCCACAAAAAAGGGTCACAAACAACCAGACAAGCCCAAAAGGAAAAGAGCAAAATCAACATTAAGATAAAAGCTGCCATTGTCACCTCCCCATGGGTCTCACCCACATCTGTGTCACCCAGTCCACGACCAAAAGACAAGCGCAGTTTCTTCACGTGTCTCTAGGCTCCATGCTCCTCCTCCAGGTCTCCTGGCTCCATCCTGCTTCCTTCCTCAGTCTCTTCTCCAGCTTCTCCTCTTCCTGCTCAGCTCCACCCTCCCTTGGGTGGGGCAGAAAACCTGGAACTTCCCGCTTTCCTGGGGACCACCCTGTTACAGTACTAGAGGCCCAAAGTGGTCAGATGACACTTTCTTTTTTTTAATTTATTTTTATTTTTTAAAAGATTTATTTATTTATGCATACAAGAGCTGGGTGTAGGCCAAAGGTGTGGGGGTAAGAGGACTCACCAGAGACAGAGTGGGGAGCAGAACAGGCAGATCCACTGAAATCCACTGTGGAGGGGAGCAGCGGGGAGACAGGAGAGGTCTGCTATGCCATGTGGGTCAGCTCCCTAGCTGGGGATAGAACTCTTGCTGCAGTGGCTGGCTATATCTTGGTAGCTTGATAGCGCTGTGTCTTTAACCCCTGCACCACCAGGGAGGCCCCAGATGACACTTTCAACTTCTAGTTTAGTGGAACCATTGCTGTGTCTTCTGGTGAGAGCATTTGTCCCTTGAGAACTCTGACTTCTAAAGCAGGCAATCCCCATATTACAAAAACTAAAAGCAAAATTTTGCAAGTGAGGTTTTTTATGGTCCAATAATCCCATCACAGTGTTCGTTGCTTGATAAGAACTAAAGCTGTAGGCAGGGGGGAAATTGCCAAGGACACTGAAAAGAAAACAGAAGTAATGGGATTATGGATATGAGTCAGAACTTGGAGGAGGAACCTGTGGGGGAGGGGAATTTGCGTGAGTTTCTTATTTTTAAAGTTTTTTTTCTCTTAGTGCTTTGTGCTAAGCCTGACTCTCCCCCCCAACGCTCCTCCAAAGCACAGAGCAATTGTGGAGGTCACAGAAACTATGGGAAATGCTCCATGTTCTTGTCAAAAGAAGGGAAAATAGAGGAAAGTCTGCAAGGTTGTGGGGAATGGTGAAAAGGAGACAGCTTTGGAACTGGTTTCCCATACAGGTCTTGGGCTTAGCTCTGCGTTGTGGTGCTTTGGACAAAGTCAGAATGTAACGGGGTGGTCCTCAGGGAAGGGGGAGGTTCCAGGTTTCCTGCCCCACCCAAAAGGAGGGTGGAGCTGAGCACGGAGAGAAGAAGCTGCAGAGGAGACTGAGAAGGAAGGAAGCAGGATGGAGCCAGAAGGAGACCTGGAGGAGGCACATGGGGCCAAGAGACATGTGGAGAAACTGTGCTTGCCTTTTGGTCATGGACTTGGTGACACAGATGTGGGTGAAAGACCCGTGGGGAGGTGACAATAGCTGTTTTTGTCTTGATTTTGATTTTGTTCTTTTCCCTCCAGACTTGTCTGGTTGTTTCTGATCCTTTTCTGTGGGTCCCCACTGGGAGATGCTTTAGACTTGTGGCAGGCTTTGGGGCCTTGCTCTGGGCCAATCCTGCTTCTATGGACTTTTACCCACGAGAGGACTGGTAACTTTGGGTGCTTGATTTGGAAACTGTATTCTTTGCCTTTCCTGTATTGTTTCCAAATTGTATTAAAGTTCCTTCCCATTAAAGTCTCATATGTTTTGTGTTGATGTGGCAGATGGCAGAACCTATTTAGAGAAGGCAGGTTTGCGGGGTCTGGGCTGACCCTCTCCCTGCCCTGTAACAAAAACAGCAGAGAAAAATGCTTTACTGACCAACTAAAATTATGTTTAAACCAAGGCTTCTGGCTCAAACTAACCATGCTCAGGGAAAACCCACAGCAGCATAAGGTTAAATGATCTAAAATAGGTGACATCTTGCCAGAATCAGACTTGTACTAGCTTAATTCCAGGATCTATAGAAAAATTGTTTCCTTATAGTTCTGTTCCCTTTTCTGTTTTTGCAGTACTATTGTTTTATACATCATGTCTAATAATGTTGCACAGCATCCTTACATTGTTAGCTTTTCTTTGGTCTTCCTTCCTCACCCATCTCAGCAAGGTGGAGACTCCATTCCAGACTTAGCAGCCAAGACCTCAGCGTTCTTCTCCCTGCACCCCATCCCCACCCCCGGCCTTCAGAGGGTCTTAGCCTGCCCCCAGCTATCCAGTATCTAGGGCAAGGTACAGAGAATTGAATGGGACCTTCTGTTCATGCATCAAAAGCTCTCCCAGTGGAACTACTTCAGCACACCATGCTTCTGCAAATAATCTCAATTGTCCTGTTGCCTCGAAGGTCTTAGAGGTTGTCCCCTGTGGAGGGTCTCTCCGTCCCCTCACCTAGAATAAGCTGGTCACAGCTCTCCCCACCTGTACCTGAACTTCCTGAGAGGCTTTCATGGTCCTGCTGGTCTCTGGATTCCCTGCACCATCTTTCCTATTTTTCAAGGAGATGGTGCACAGAAAAAGGAAGGAAATGGAAAGCCTAGGGGAAGATGCCATCCCCAGGTGCTCCTGGACAGTGGCTGGCATCCAGGAAGTCAGCTAGGGCCATCCCTGGAGGGGCCACCCCTGGGAAGAGCCTGGTTGCATGAAGGTGCCTTTCCGTTCAGACCACAGTGTCTCTTCTCCGGAGGGTTTGAGAAGGGTTGGAGTAGAGTCAAGTAGACCCTGGTCTGTTACACTAACCCTAAATCCTGTACGCCCTGCAGGTAGCAGTGGCACCACTTATGCACAATATTTTCAGGGGTGCCAGCAGGGGGTGTAGCTCAGTGGTAGAGCGCGTGCTTAGCATGCACGAGGCCCTGGGTTCAATCCCCAGCACCTCCATAAATCTTCCCCTCTGGTGTCTAAGCCCAGGTGGACTCTGCTCCTTTTGACCTACTGCGCGCACTCACGGTGCTTATTACCTCTGGAATCAGCCAGCCCACCCTCTCTTTGCGTGTATTTGTGGAGTGAGAATAGGGCTATTATTTATTCTGTCATAGACAGACAGGCACAATATTATTTAATATTTTTGATTTTCCTTTTCCTTCCTCACCCATCTGTCTGTATTTGGCTATCATGAAAAAGACACCATGAAAAAGAGATGGCTTCAGGGCCAATTGCTTTTGTCATGTTGCACGATGAGTCCTTTAAATTAGCAGATTGGAAGGAGAAGAGCCTATGGGACCAAAAACTATCAGCCTCTTGGAGGTGCTGGGGATTGAACCCAGGGCCTCGTGCATGCTAAGCACGCGCTCTACCACTGAGCTACACCCCCTGCTGGCACCCCTGAAAATATTGTGCATAAGTGGTACCACTGCTACCTGCAGGGAATCCAGGATTTAGGTTAATGTAATAGACCAGGATCTGTTTGGTTCTGCTCCAGCCCTTCTCAAACACTCGGGAGAAGAGACACTTCGGTCTGAACTAAAAGGCACCTTCATGCAACCAAGCTAGTCCCAGGGGTGGGCCCCTCCAAGGATGGCCCTAGCTGACTTCCTGGGTGGTCACTGCCCAGGGGTGCCCCGGGATGGTATCTTCCCCTGAGCCATCCACTTCCTTCCTTTCTGTGCACCTTCTCTTTGAAAAATAGAAAAGATTGTGCAGGGAATCCAGGGACCAGTAGTACCATGCAAGCTACTCAGGAAATTTAGGAGCAGGTGGAGGGGCAAGATTAGACTGTAATTCATTCATAATATTGGCCTGAAGAGGAAAAGCAAATTGTGTGTCAGTTGTTTTCTTCCAACAGCACTGGGTCCAACGTCTTTGGAAATGTGAAAATTGCATTGTGTCCAGGATGCTGTACCTCTAGTTCCTAGACCTCTGGGGAGTAAGTCAGGAAGGAGAGGATGAGAAAAGATGTTCCTGTCGATGTAGTTCCTCTTTCAGACAAAATGGTCTTCATAGTGGGGTGAACACGAAGGGAAGAGAAATGAATTTCTTCTGTTAGGCCTGGACAGGTCTTCAAACACTGCCTCCCCAGGACACAAAAAGTAGATGTTTCCCTCCTTTATTCAAAATGTGTGTCATAATAAAGATGGAAAACAATGGTTCTTCATTAATAAAATCCACCACAAAGAGAGGGCCCCATTATTCTAAATGAAAGAGAATAAATACATAGATCCCTCAAGAAGATCTGGCTTGTGTGACCCCCAACTCAATTAAGAATGCAATGTTCAAAGTTAAAACAGGGGAAGGAAGAGCACACAAGGGACTATGCAGATGGTTTGCTGGTCTTATGGTGGTGGGAGATTTATGGGGTTACACTTGAGGGGAGAAATCAAATATTGTACAAAAATGAACAGCAATGCAAGAAAAGAAAATGGAATGGAATGTTCAGAACATCAGAACAATAGCACAAAAGCAGTGGGCCAAAGCTGGTTCTGGAAGGCAGGCCAGGTGATTTGGGAAGACTCAGTGGGCTTCAGTCCCCTAGGAGATCCATTGGGCCCAGCCAATCAGCAAGAGACACAAAGTGGAGACACCCAACACCCAAACTCCTACTCCTTGCCTACTGTACCCACAAAAGCACCTACTTCTCACACCCTCAGAGGGTACCCTTTCGGGATCCCTCCCTGTTCAGAGACCTTTCCTGTCTTTCCTCATGTCTATCAATAAATCTCTTGCTTTTCTTGTATGAGTGTGTGTGGAGAGAGAGAGAAAGAGAGAGAGAGATAGAGAGAGAGAGAGAAGATCTGGCTTGCTTTATTCCAGATTAGGTTAATTTGAGAGCTATTAGCTGCCTTTTTCCTTGCTGGGTAAACAGCTTGAGCACTTTGGAGGGCGCTCAAGTGGCTCACTTCTTTGGTGAGCAATAGTGCAGGAATCAGTAGCCCTTGAGGGCAACGGGAAAGCCAGGTCAGGATCCCCAAGGGACTTCAGGGGAGAAATTTTGAACTTGGAAACAGCTTCTACCAGGGGCTTTGCGCTTATGTATCTGAGGCAGCAACTGATTTTTAGCACGTTGGGCTTAGAATATAAGAAAGCCATGAGACAGAAAGTTAAGGCAGACAGACGAGTAGATTTTTCAACAATGCTAGGTCAGCACCTCGGATAGCGCATCAGGCTTTTAACCCGACGTTGGCGCATTTAAGTGGAGCGCTGGTTCTTTGGTCCTTCGGTTCCTGTGTCTTCCTCATTGGGGAAGTCCTCCGATACCCGGTTTTCTTCTGGAGATTTTTAGGGACTTTTATGGCGTTCTCCTTTACTGCTTATACGCCATACTTGTCTCAGCGGCAATCTGAACAGAGAAATGCTCTTCTCACATGGACTAATTAAAGGGGTGGAGATAAGCAGACAGGCTAGAGATAGCAATAGAGTTGACACATAATATAGATTTGAGGGTTTGGGGATAAGGAAAGTGAACGTTACTTTTAGGAAGATTTACAGGTGTTTCGTGTTGCATTAGGGAGAAACCTTTTTCACAGAGCTACAGAGGGAAGAGTGACTTTTCTACCTGTGCTTAATAAACTGTTACAATTTTGCCTTGGGTGTGTTGGATGGTAACTTAGGGAAGGGGGTGCATTTTGGGTTTGAATTTGATGACTTTATAAAGCCTGCAAACTTTAAATGCAACTTTGGCATGATGTGGGATGATGTCTGGTAACCATGGTGACCAGGTAAAGGTACAGGTGACATCTGTGACCTCAAGAGTTGATGAACACCATGCAAAATCATTTGCATTTTTAAAAAAAAATTAACTGTTGATTAAAAATTTTAAATTAAAAATTTTAAAATTAACTACTGATGTTGCCACCAATGTCCTCAAGTCTTGAATCAACTTTTCTCCCCCCAAAACCAATAGTCTTAAGCAAGTTTCTTTTTGCCTGACATATTTCTTTGACCACCATTATTTAATTATCTCGCCACAGTAAAGGGCTTTGCTGCACAGCTAACAAAGGAGTTAATCAAACACCTATTTGGTTACAGAGTCCTTTTCATTAAAAAATATCTTAGTGAAGAAATTCTGTTGTGATGGTATATAACAACATCATCTAAAATTTTCTAGCAGTGCTTTTCTGTGAGTTGAGTGTTTAGTCTGGTCACATTCATATATGTTGCATTCTTTCAGAAATTTTAGAGGGTCATTGAATCCCATCTCTCAGCATTATTAGAGGTTATGAGAAAGAAAGGAACAGGAAGAAGAAGAAGAAAAGGAGACCCCCAAAATATTTCCTTTTGTTTCCAAGCTGTGTCTAGGTCATGTGAAGGGATGAGAATAACAGGCTTTCCAATGAATCCCGTGCTGTCATCTCTCTTCAAAGTTTCCCGCTTCCACTTACCATCCCCTGCTGCCAGAAATGGGGTCCAACATGTGTACAAGGAAGACAAGATTCCAAATCTTTCTGGGAGGACAAATATACTAAACACAACTTCTAGAGGAAGGTTGAAAATGAGCCAAGTACAGAAAAAGAACGAGAATGAAAGGCCTGGGTCTACAGGGGCCGAAATAGCTCAGTTGGGAGAGCGTTAGACTGAAGATCTAAAGGTCCCTGGTTCAATCCCGGGTTTCGGCACACTGAACTTTTAGTAACTAAGGCATTCGTATCTGGACTGAAAAATCTGTACCAGACAAACTTTTAATTCATATCATTATTCTTTAGACAATATAGTATAACTGTTTACATCGGATTTGCATTGTATCATAAGTAACATTGTATTATAAGTAACCTAAAGTATAAGGAGGGAGGTACGTAATTTACATGCAAGTACTTTGCCATTTCATATAAGGGGCCTGAACATCAGTGGAATTTGGAGAGGGGTGGAAGGCCGGACCCCCTGAAACAATCTCGTTTCGAGAACCAGGACATCTGTAATTGCACAACAAACACCGCTACCATAAGTCAATAAAACAGTGGTAATAAAGATCCACTAATTTTTTAAATCTAGCATGTATCAGCACTGGTAATAAACATCATCATAAATTATGACGGTACAGATATGCATGTGAGACTGAAAAAGCTGTGAAATTCATTGAATCGCTGCAATTTGCAGTACACAGAGCTGCCAGGAGAAGAGTAAGAGTATCACCTACAGTCTCTGTCGCTGACACTGGTGTAGTCTGAAGGCAGTCACAGCCACATGTCAATGAATGAAGTTGCCAATAAAACTTTACAATTGGGCACTGACATAAGAATTTCATATGCATTTCACATATCTCAAAGGATTAGCATTCATTTTATTTTTTTTCTCAACCTTAAAAATGAAAACAGATCACAACTTTTTGTTGGCTTCGTGGCTTAGTTGGTTAAAGCGCCTGTCTAGTAAACAGGAGATCCTGGGTTCAAATCCCAGCGAGGCCTTGCTGGAGTCCTTACCTGAGGTTTTGATCATTCCTCTAATAATAGAAGTCTTGCTATTTTCCTTAAAGTTCAGCAGTTTTTCCCTACTATTAGCCTTCCTCCATCCCCCAACTTTAGAATTTTTCAAAAATCTAAACCTACTTTGTGAAAAATGTGTTGCAGAGAGTGAAGACAAGCCACAGCATGAAAGACTATCTTTGCAAGGCATCT
Organism: Talpa occidentalis; assembly: GCF_014898055.3. Taxonomy (NCBI): domain Eukaryota; kingdom Metazoa; phylum Chordata; class Mammalia; order Eulipotyphla; family Talpidae; genus Talpa; species Talpa occidentalis. The sequence goes on from NW_023602073.1 coordinate 19,483,841, forward strand.
GTCTGATAGAGAATTTGCAACTAGAATATATAGCTTTCAAAATTCAACAATTAAAAAATCCATTTTAAATATCGACAAAATATTTAAGCTGATATTTCATCAAAGAACATATAAGAGTGGTAAATAATTCAAAGATGTTCAACATCATTAGTCATTAGCAAAATAGAAATTATAACTATAATGGTACACCACTGCACAACTGCCAGAGGGGCTAATATGTAAAAAGACTAACCATACCAAGTGTTGGCAAGAATGCAGAGGAAAAGAAACTCATACTCTGCTGGCAGTAGTGGAAAACAGTATAACCTCAAATGAATTTAGCCATTTCTTAAGAAGTCAAATGTATACTAATCTTGTGATCCAACCATTAACTGCCAAGTATTTACCTCAAAGAAAAGGAGCTGCATGTTGATACAAAATTTTGTAGACAAATGTTCATAACTATTTCTTTGTAAAAACCAACAACTGTACCCAAATGTCTATTAATAGCTGAATGGATAAAAAATTGTATATCCTGTAGACATTGGAATATTACCCAGCACAAAATGAACTATTGACACATACAACATGGCCAAATCTTAAAATATTATGATGAATGAAAGCTGCAAGATCAAAAGTTTAGAAAATGAGTTTAGAAAATTCAACTCATCTATAGTGACAATAAGTAAGCCACTACTTGGTTAGGAATAGAGAGGCAAGGAGGAGGGAGTTGAATCCATAGATATTTTCTTCTCTCTTATCTCTCCCTTTTCTATTTTCTTGACTTGCCAACTAGCTGTTGGATGAAGGCATATCTCAAGATATTGAATGGATGGAAAGCAACATGATTAGCAATAAGAGATAATGATTTTTATTTTGCACACAGGATGTCAAGGTTCTCCCTCAGTTTTCTAGGGGAGGATTCTAGATGGCTGGTGAGTAAAACAAGGTTTATTGTAGAATGTGAAGCAAGGGGTTAACTGTGGAAAATCAGAGGTGCTTGAGTGAGTACAGACCAGATGATTAATGAAGATTGTTAGGAAGAAAGACCCATGGGAGGAAAAAGAAACTGTACAGAGAAAGGAATGAAGGAAAGATATATTTCCATCCTGGCACTTTTTGGGAATGTAATTCAGAAGAGTTAAAAGAAAAGAAATAGGCATTCTGCAGTGAGAAGATCTTTGGAGAGGACAAAGCAGGGAATTTGGGTTTAGAATTCAGTTTCTATTTTTGAGCACAACCATTAAGAAAAAAAAGTTCAGGGCCTCCCCGGTGGCGCAGCGGTTGAGTGCTGGGTTGCGAAGCTGCCCGCGGTCTCTGCAGCGCCAGTTCAATCCCCGGCTGCTCCCCGGCCACAGGAGGAGGGTCCCACATGGTGCGCAGACCTCTCCTGCCACCCGCTGCTCCCCTCAGCAGTGTACTTCGGTCCTTCTGTCTGCTCTGCTCCCCGCTCTGGCTCTGGTGAATTCGTTCACCTTCCAGTGCTTCTGACTGTACCCAGTGCTTGCATGAATAATAAATAAATAAATAAATAAATAAAAGAAAAAAAAGTTCAGAGAGCAAAATTGTAGAAAGGGTGGCCTTAACATAATGAATTTTCTGATCAAGAGTTAAACCTTTCCAAAAGAAAAAGAAAATGAGCTTATTTCTCAATATATCACTAAAGGTTCACCCACAGTCTGGGGGTGTAGCTCAGTGGTAGAGCGCATGCTTTGCATGTATGAGGTCCTGGGTTCGATACCCAGCACCTCCAAAGGTTTTTTTCCCCCTCCCTCCAATGTGCAGAGAAGTCTCCAGAATTCCAGACTGAGGTTAGAATGTGCTTAGACAGATGTGCTCAAGAGGGTCTCTTATAGACATCTAAAATGTCAACTTCTTCATGTTACTGTCCCATTTCATGACCACCAAAACAAAAATAAACCAAGAAATCATTAACTATAACAAAAGAAAATGAAGGAATTCTCACTTTTGTATTTGCTAGCTGTGTGCAAGCCATCACCATCTGCATATTCAATCAACTAAGTACTAAACTTCACAGAAGCCCAGCTCCTGTGTCATCCTACCTGTTCCATCAAATTGCCTCTGATGAGAAGCAAATTCACTGTTTTACTTATCTAACTGATCCTTGACAGAACTTCCAAGGTTGCCTTCCTGCCTGTATAGGATAGAGGGAAAATACTGGATTTTTATAAATTTATAGTATTCTCGTTCTGTTGCAACCTTGAATTTGCTCCCACCTCCCCATGTTTTGTTTTTCAGAAATCAGTGGAACAAAGACCAGAATGTGAAAAGTGGGGAATACACCAATGTTCCTCTAAAGACTTTTCTAGAAGGAGTCAGTTTCCATTTGGCTTTTGTATAAAAGACAGAAATAATGTAGGGGAAAGGAAAACTGATTCTCCAGCAGCACTTGAACTTAAACTCTTAAATCTCACATTAGAAGACTGAGCCACCACAAATTGAGCCACACCACTTCAAACAAGTGTATTTCTTGAAATCTAGTCAAACTGAAGACATTTCATTATGCTGATAGGAATGTAGTGTGAGCCATAGATACAATGGAAAATTCCTAGAAGGCACACTTTAGAAATCAAAAGGCAAGAGGTGAAATTAATTTTAATAACATTTTACTGATACCAATATACCCAAAATATTATTACAACTTGTAATCAATATTTTAAAATTTATTAAGATATTTTACTTTTTCATATCAAATCTTTGTAATTTAGTATACATTTTACACTTACAGCACATCTCAATTCAGATGCTAAATATTTATCAGAGAAAATTGGACTATACTTTGATTTTATTAAAGTTACAGATTAATAGGTTTATGTACTTATTTTGTTTTAAACATGTTTAAAATTTTTGCTAGAACAATCAGATACCAAAGAATTATTTTCCTTTAATATTGGTGTCCACAAAGACAAAAGTAGTCCATTTTTTTGGGAATGCTTGACCTGACTTTGAAGCAAATACACACCACTTTCAGAATGACTTTGGTCCAAGTTAAGTAAATTCACCAGCTCTTATGTCAACTCAGTATCATTAAGGTGAGATTCAAAGAGGGTATTGCATCAATTAAAAAGCAATTATAGGGTGAGACAGTTACTGGCTAGGAACAGAGGGACGGATGCTCAAAAGGACCATTGTGGAGGACTATGGGAGATTCGGCGGTGGATGCACTAAGGTGGAGATACCTAGTGGGGAAGATCCTAATGTTACCTCCATTTAAAGGTTGTCGTCTGGGAAAATGTCAGTTCTTCAAAAGTTGGTGGAATTTTGAAGGTCATTTTTTTTCTGAAATTGTTACTGAGCAAGATCAGATAATGACATCAGTTAAATTTGAGAAAAGAAATCAGCTTTATTGGCCAATCACCTCACAAGGAATTAGGAGATAAACTCAAATCTGCCTTCCCTATTAAATAGAAAGAAAAGGAGCTATACAGCCTTAGGGGACCAGGATTGAGGAAAAAGGAGTTAAATTTTATTGACTGAAAAGCGGGCTGGGGCAAAGTCATGTGGATTCAGCTGAAGTTCATCTGCCAGTCTCGGGTCACATCCTATGGGGAGTGTGAAGACGCTTGGGTTCAGACAAGTGGAGTTTTTCATTTCTGTGGTACACCCCAGCCCCTGGGTACCCACCTTTCCCTCCGTCATCTCAGTCCCCAGCTCCCCTTGGAGGTCTGCTGTCCTTAAGCCTCCAGTCTTTGCTGTAAAAGCAAGTGTGGGGGGTGGGGGGGGAGTCTACATGAATTTTCTCTCCCTCCCTTTTGTATTTTAGGGTCAAAGACCAATTTAACTATTTAGCTTCTATTTCAAAATCCTTCGCAGGCATAAACCTCAAGGAAGGGATAGTGATGGATAGGTTGGGGGTGCGGAACAAGAATGGAGCCCAGGGCCTCCCTGGTGGTGCAGTGGGTTGAGCTCAGTGCTGTGAAGCTGTCTGCAGCTTCTGCAGCATAAGTTTGATTCCCGGTGGGCCAGGGAGATACCCACATGGTGCTGCAGACCTCTCCTGTCTCGTCTGTTGCTCCCCTCAGCAGTGTACTTCAGTCAGTCTGCCTGTTCTGCTCCCCACTCTGTCTCTGGTGAATCTTCTCACCCTCCTGTGCCTCTGGCCTATACCCCAGCTCTTGTATAAATAAATAAAATCTTAAAAAAATAAAATAAAAGGCCCAGATGATTAAAAAAAAAAAAAAGAATGGAGCCCAACCTCAGGGTGTGGGAGGTGCGGGAGTGAACAATGGGCTGGAAACAGGGTGTTGGCGGGGGTCCCCCTCCCCTGGGCGCGGGCGCTAGTCCACTTCCACTTGCACTAAAAGTCGGCGGCTGCCTCTGGACCGAGGAGCTCTGCATTTGAGCCAGCACTGCTGGACACTAGTGCTGGGAACCTGTGATTCCCCAGGGAGAAGACAAGCTCTGTGCACGTAGTCCACCTGTGAGTGGACCTTAGAGAAGACACACAGAGTAGGGGAGCCCTGGGATCAGAAACGGTATCGGTAGGACAGGAATCTTAGTGATGTCGCCAGACAATAGCAGTCTAGTAACTTTCGAGGGTGGAATTTAACCCAGGGGACTTTCTCCAACCACCAGAAAATCCAAAAATCTGGAAACAAAAGTATCTCTTTATAGCGGATCCCCAAACGACCTCCTGTTGCAGGGGGTGTAGCTCAATGGTAGAGCGCGTGCTTCACATGTGCGAGGCCCGGGATTCAACCCCCGGCTCCTCCAGCGGCGTTTTGCCCAGTTTCAACACACTTCGTTGCATTTTTCCTGCTCCCATAAAAAAAAAAAAAAAAAGAAAGAAAGAAAGTTGCCTCCAGTATTATTACCCTTTTGCTCCGTGGGCATTGGTGCCACGCAAAGACACTGGCTTTCTCATAAAGAAAAATAAGGAGCAAGAAAGACACAGGATTTCACTCTCCAGCTTCTACCTATTCATTTTTTAAATTACATCTTTTAATTTTAAATTAAGGCTTCCTTAACCATCTCTCCCCAGCCCCTGTATCCCTCCTGGAGCCTTGGCCTCTGAGAATGGCTGAAAGCAACAGAGGGTGGTCGCTAGGTCCCAAGGTTTCCTTGGTGATTGAGGGGGCAGAAGTTGGACAAACATAAAGTGACTCAAAGCTTGGCATGTGGAGGATTCATTTGGAAGAATGAAGAGCGCCTGCTGACAACGGCTGACTAGCTTAGATGGAGGAGCAATCCACCAGCAGATATTAAAGCTTAGGTCCTGGGTTGGGCAGGACACTTTTTAATTCCATATTAAATAGGCGTTCACAGGGAGTTTACTGAAAATACATACCAGAAGACATTCATCAGTCTCCACTATCCCCTCAACTCAGACACTAGGCCAAGGACAATCTCAGGAACATTGGTAAATAGGGGGTTTAAATGCTTTACTGTCCACATGTCATTGTTGAACTTCCCTTTTGTGGCTGTTCTGAAATATTGGAATGAATTGATGACACCTCATGTAACACCACACTAAAGCCCCAGAGAAAGGTGTGGTCAAGCCTGTTTAAGTGGGAATCAGAACAGATCTCAGTTGCTTCTGCTGGAAAGACATACCTGTGCACACCCACTAAAAAATGAGTGCAAATGACAATGTCCTTGCTCCGTGCTTTGTGTTCTGGGCAAGTGAGGTGTTGGGCGAATAACAAAATCACTTTCTTTGCCAAAGCCTTTGCATGCTACCTTTTGTACTAGAAAAGGAGTTTTTTTAATTTTAAAGATTTATTTATTTATGCATACAAGAACTGGGGTACAGGCCAGAGGTGTGGGGGGTGGGAGGATCCACCAGAGACAGAGTGGGGAACAGAACAGGCAGATTGACTGAAATACACTGCTGAGGGGAGCAGCGAAGAGACAGGCGAGGTCTGCTGCACCATGTGGGTAGCTCCCTGGCCAGGAATCAAACTCATGCTGCAGTGGCTGTGGCTTGCTTCATAGGTTGTGTCTTAATCCCTTGAGCCACAGGGAGGCCCAGAAAAGGAGTTTTTTAATGTGAGTCAACATTTAAAAGATGACACTGAATTTGCTTACTTTGGAGAAACTACAACATGCTCCTCCCTGTTCCTCCAACATCCGGGGAGGAGGGAGCAGGGGTCAGGCTCAAGCTCATGCCCCTCTAGAATGCAAACCCAGGACAGGGGCTTTAACCAGACAAGTCACAGAGGTGCCAACCGGGGCCCCCACTAGGCGACCTCCTGCCAGGAAGTGACTGTCAAGAGGCTGCCTCGGTTATTTCAGAACTGAGGCTAACAAAGACAGCAAGCTTGTGCACAAGGCAGCAAGCTCATGCACAAGATTTGTGGGGGCAGAGCTATGAAGGAATTTCAGTAACAAACCCAGTCCCCAACTCCTGGACAGATGATCACATCTGAGCCTTCACAGAGGAGTAAAGAATAGATGTTTTCCTCTTGTTGCCAATATTTGTGGTAACCAAATGTGAGTTTTCAAAGTAATTCTAGACCATTATGTCTCTTAACTTTTATTCTGATTTTTTTTCTCAGAAAACAAGTTCCTTGTGAGAGTTGTACTTCCCTGAATTTTGGAATAAAGTCTCTTAACTCTTGGTTTCCTCCCCAGCCCCAGGAAATGCTCCTGCCCTCCCTCAAGTAATCAAATCAGGCTCAGTTGGACTCAGATGGGTTCTTAGAAGCCAGTCATTTGGCAAATAAACAGTCGGCCAGAAGCGGTCCTGTAATACAGAGATAAAAGTTTAAAACCTTTCTGTGGTTTTGGAACTGAGGGGCCATCTGGGAACTTTCTGTGTCTTCCCAAGTCCACCTTGAGCTGAGCACACTGAGGATCCTGGAATGGGAGCTTGGAGGTGCGGGGGAGGATCTACAGGACTGAAATGTCTCCCCAGATGAATTTGCTTATCCTCCAGGTTTGAGAATTGCTAATCTAGAGAGTGGAGCTGCATGACCTGAGTGAGCTGTGTTGCTGGGGACATTTTTGCGACAGGCAGAAGCGGTGGAATGGGATGAAAAGGGGGAGGAAAAGTGAAGTGAGGTGACGACAATGGTGGGGAATATAGGAGTAGGCTGGAGGCTGCGGTGCTGAGGAGGAAGGGGTGCAGGAGGGCTTGGGAGTACTGGATCTGGTGGTCCCGGGAGGTATTGTGCCCCACTTGCCTCCATCTCCAGGGATGCAGGAAACCAGAAGGTTCTCTTCCTCCTAAAGGAAGTGGACGCAAAAGACTTTCCTCTTCCAGGAAGATGCATCCCTTTTTGCCCAAGGTTGTCAATGACTTTGAGAGCCATTCCATCTCGGGAAATACTTTTTTTCAACTCTGGATTTGGGAAGAATCTGTGTTTCTGGAGAAGTCTCTCCTTTGGACAGTAGCCCAAATTCCCTCAGCGAGAAATAGTTCTTGCCTCTGCCCAACCAAGATTGGGAGGTGAATGGGGAAAGGAAAATTTCCTGCAGAGCCTGCAGATTGTCAGCTGACACAGCTCCAGCTAAGGAGGAAAAGAGTTGGGGGACTTCACGTGGTCTCGGTCTCGGTACCCCCCTCCTTTTCTTTCTGTCATTTTTGTAACTGCTTCCAATAACAAGGACCAACTGCAGCAAAGGAGAAAGAACCATTGATGGAGACTCAAACAGCAGCCTGCAAAGGAGGTTAGAGACCTAGAGGTACTGGGGATTGAACCCAGGGCCTCGCGCATGCTAAGCATGTGCTCTACCACTGAGCTACACCCCCTCAGGTGTGTGGGAGGGGGGCAGGGGTGGAAACCAGTTGGCTTTATGTATTTATTTATTGCGTGGTCTGATTATGGGAGTAAGTTAAAGTTCACTAAGCTCGATTTCCATTTCAGAAGCTGCTGGACTGAACCCCGTCTCAGAGTCGTGCCAGAGGACCTGCACTCGGGACCGAAGGACCCATGCATCTTCCTGCTGTCCTTGCCTTCAAGAATGGTTTGGAGCCAACTCCCTTTAAGTCAAGTCCCGTCCACCAGCAGGCAAAGTCCCGGGATTGAATTTTCTATTATGTCTTCAGATTCTTCTTCTAAAAAAAAAAAAAAAGTCCTCCTCTGTTTGTAAAGCAGCTACCAAGAGGACTCAGAAGGTGGTGTCGGGACAGAGAGGCGTTGGGGGAGAGCGACTTGGAGGAGACAGATGCAGGACTGGGGACGGAGGACAGATTTGTGCCTTCGCGGCGCGTATTTGCAACTCAGAGTTTGCTTTGCACACCGCCGCACCCAGCATCTGGATTGGGAAACGCGACTGTGGGTCTAGCTCTGGTTTCCAAGACAAAACGCGGAAGGCCGAAGACAGAAGAGAAACCGACGCGCTCCTGTTGTTACAGGGTCTCTTGCACACCCACAGGTTTGCGCATCGAGGGCCGCGGGTGCGAAGCGCGCTCGCTCGTGTGAGCCCTCGGGGGCCTGAACTGTCCACCAATTTCGTAGTTCCGGAGGCGCACAGCACCCGGGTCCTAGGCGACCTTGAGTGCGACTGTTAAGCTAGATAGAAGTTGTGGAGACAATCCTAGACCCTCTGGCAGGGTGGTGTGCGGGGCCGGGTGGGGGTAAAGGTGCCAGGAAAGGTTAGTTGGTTACTAAACTGGCAACTGGAAGAGCTGAGGAGACAGGAGGAGAAGGTGCAGGGGAGGGTGCCCTAGCTCTTGGCTGGCAGAGGGGCGAAGCAGATGTCGGGGAGAAAAGCAGAAGTCGGAGAGAAAAAAAGGGCAGTGGAGGCGGAGAATTGGAGTTGGGCAGAGAAGATGTGGCAGACTCCAAGGAAGAGAGTGCTCGACCTCCTGCATCTCTCTCTGCCACGTTTTTTTCAGGCCCTGGAGGTTTCCAGTGACTTTTCAAGGGGCAGACTTTGAAGTAAAAGGTGTTTCCGTTTCTGGGGAAAATAAGAAGCCCACGACCACGAAGGGACTCGAACCCTCAATCTTCTGATCCGGAATCAGACGCCTTATCCATTAGGCCACGCGGCCAGCAAGTGAGAGAGAGCGTTCATAGCGGAAAGCTGAAATGTACTAGGATTTTTTTTTTTCCTTCAAAATTGTATCTGCAGTTGGAGGACCTAATTAACAATTTTCCGGGAGAAGAGGAATGAAACGGAAAATCCTAAAAACAATAACGTAGAATTAATACATGGTGAGATGATCAGAAGGGATATGATTCTTGGAAGAATCTCTTGTCTAAATCATTGACAATGATGATGCAAGTTCCAGTGGAGAAAGAGTAGCCCATAACTAAGACTGCAGGCAAGAAATGGAGGCGATAACACCAGGGGAGGGAGCTTCAGGGTTCGCTAGGGCCTGGCTTTTTCACCCCAAAGATATGACTGTACTTCCTCCTGGGAGAAAGGTCTGTAAGCTCCAGCAAGAGTTGCCCTTTGTCCAAATCCCTGCTTGAATGCGAGAAATGATTTTATCAAAATTCATTCACAGTACAGGTTTTAAAAACTTGATCCATATGGGGTGGGCAGGGGATGTAGCCTAAACTTCCTTGGGAAAATGGAGTAAATCATGGGGATGGAGTCTGGGGTATATCCAAGCCAACAGTCATATGGGGACTAATAATGTGGGGGGATAGATTTAAAGAATTTAAAGAATGCATGTAAAATATCACCACTGTTCCCCTAGCAAGGTACTAGCTGATTAAAGAAAAATTCAGCAGTCCATTCTAAAACTGTGGATAAAATTTTGATGCAGAATGAGATATTTATATGGTTTTCAATATTTCCCCAACCAATTACAAATCTTATGAGGAGAAAAGATAAGAACATTTAGTTAGCATCACTAGTAAAGGGGAAAAACTTTATGCAATGCACCAAGAGAACATTTTCATTTCTGTTACATTTTTGCCAAAGTGCACAATCTCAATCACGAGGAAACATGGTGTAAACCCAAACTGAGGGGCATTCTATTGGCTTGAATTCTTCAAAGCCTGCCAATGCCGTGAAAAGCAAAAGCTGAGGAACCATTCCAGATTAAAGAACATTAAAAAGCCAAGAAAGTGAAATACAATGAAAGCCAACGGCACAGAAGTGAGCAAGAACGGAATTTGCTTGCTGACAACAAAGGAAGACCCTCCAGCACGGGTCACGACAGACCCTTGCCAACGTTGGACTGGTTCCAGGTCCGGGCATCTGCCTCAGGTTCAGCTCTGCAGTTGGGATGTGCAGGATCAAAGCCGAGAGGAGAACTAAAGGAGGACGCTGCATTCAAGATTTTCCTAGTCCAGAGGGAAGCAGAAGGAATGAGAACCCTAGGGAGGTGTTTTGGGGTGGGGTCCCCCCTGCAAAAGGAGCTCGCTGTTTTCCAGATGAGTTCAGGCCAGGTATTCCTATCCTAATATCCCTTAAGAAACGGCAGGCGCTTCCCACCTTCGGCTTAAAGGTGGTGCGACACTAGTCCAGAGGAAACTCAACCATCTCCAACGTGTTCTATTGAAACTGTGCTGTGATTTGCAAACTATCTCATAAACCCTATCCAGAAACACTGTTATAGTTACAGTTATTTTTGTATTCTGCCATTATAATGGCATGTTTTCTAAAACACTTACTTAAGTAACTTGCAGATGAAATGTAGCATCAGATGTTACATTTTAAGAGGTTTGTTTGAAATTAATGAACTGGGTCCACAGCTCCTGTCTGCTCGGTTTTCCCTAAAGTTTGCCACCCCTATTTCCTTCAAATATTTTCTCTGTTTCTTCAGGATAGTTAATTTGAGAAGGACGACAGTTTTCTCCCCAAATTCAAGCGTGGATGAGCAAATTTGAAATATTGGTGACTGCCTATAGGGTGTTCAACCCCTAAGCAGCTCAGAATTGACTTTAAAGGCTCCCTCATCGATTCTGAAAACCTGCCTGGCTTGGCAGACCCTTAGCCCTAGAGCTTCCTTGGCGTCGGCTGCGTTACCGGGAAGCAACCAGTCCGAGCCTGGTTAGTCAGGAAAGGGAAGCCGAGACGTGGTAGGCGCGGAGCTGCAGCGCCCCGGGCAGGTGGAGGGCCACGGCTGGACAGGTGGTGCTTTCACTCTGGCCCAGAAAACAAAAAGAACAAGGAAAATGTACGTATGCGCTGCTTTTCCTTCTTTATGGTTTTTCCTAAAAGTAGGACAAAATTAGACCCAAGAGGAACCGCCTGTAAGTGTGCAAGCTTCTGTTGCCATTTAAGAGATCCTAGTGGGACCCTGTTTTTCTCTGCTCCCCACCCTTCCCTTTTGTCTTCCTTCTGCTGTTGCAGTTGCTTTGGATGATGTTGAAGCTCTCAGCTAAGATGAAAGAGAATTCAGTGTACTCCATTGGGTTATGTTTTAACTTTCTACATGTGCAGGAATAGAACAGAAATAAAAAAAGAAAACTGAATCTGTATTTAGTTCCCTTTTTAAAAGTTAAATGAAATTGTTGAAAATTATTCAATCTGCATTCTATTTTTTATCTTTTATATTAAAAAATATTTTCCCATTTGCTATAGACAAGGAGCCATGAAAAGACAGTAAGAAATAACTGATGCAAGGAAACACGAACCCTGTCAGTTATGGTAATAGAGATAAAAAAGGAGACAAGTGAATCTGTATTTCTTGAGCAGGTTTGAACAATGTTCTGTTGGAAGGGGTTGGGGAGAGGAAAAGGACTGGAGGTGCCGGGGATTGAACCCGGGGCCTCATACATGCAAAGCATGCGCTCTACCACTGAGCTACACCCCCATCTAGTGAGTTCTTTGTGCCTCCTTCTCTGGGAACAAGTTCTATTTTCTTGAGGCTCGGTTCCCCAGGGTTTCTCCGTACCAGTGTTGAGTGTTCAGGGTCCTTCCTAGAGACTGGGGGTGGAGACTTGGATTTGTGAGTAATCAGTAGATACAGTATATGGAGGGTAAACAAAGGCTAAAAAGGGTGCTGGTAGGTATTATTCGTAGGAAAAGAAGTTTGTTCCTGGATATTTCTTGAACCCTGGGGTGTATGGTGGTTAAGACTGTGTTCTTTGAACTACATAAGAAACTGCAAGAAAATCCATTTCCTGACACCAGGTATCTAGTGGTTTATCTTTTTTCTTTCTAGTTTGTTCATGTATGAACTGTGTGATTATTAACCAAATAACATTGAGTGCCTTTTGAAAGTGGAAAACTGTATATAATGGGTCTGGCAGACTTGTTCTTTCAGTTGGCTTTAGAAATTTTTAGAATGAAACAGGAAAATAAATGGTAGGTTGCACTGAAGGAGGTTATAGAAAAGCAATATATTTCAAAGTAAAATACATCATGAATATTTTGAGGTTAATTACTTGTTGAAATGATGTTTGATATACCAAATTATTTAAATATATTTTAAAATTAATATAATCTGTTGGGACCTCCCTGGTGGTGCAAGGGGTTGAGCAGCTATCTATGAAGCAATCAGCAGCCACTGCAGCACAAGTTCAATTCCCGGCCAGGGAGCAACCCACATGGCACCACAGACCTCTCCTGACTCACTTGCTGCTCCCCTCAGCGGTGTATTTCAGTCAATCTGCCTGTTCTGTACAGTCCCCCCTCTGTCTCTGGTGAATCCTCTCACCCCCCACACCTCTGGGCTGTACCCCAGTTCTTGCATGCATAAATAAATAAATCTTTAAAAATTAATATCATCTATTTTTCTTATTTAATGTGAATACTAGAAAATTCCAAAGTGCCTCTCATTTATGCCTTTATAATATTGCTGTTGGACAGTGCTGTCCACAAAAGACATTTTCTGTTTAAGTGCTGTTTCAGAAGAATCCCAGAACCATATAAGCTGGAGTATGGTCTACCAGCTTCATGCCATGTGTGACTTGACAAAATTCATTCATGCATGATAACCTTTGACCTTTACAGTCTCTTTTTACATATGCATCATTGGCCTCCTTTTGAAGATATTGAGTGGAAGGCTCTGCTTGTGGAATTACCCTAGAACTCCCATCACAATAGATGCAAGGAATCATTGCTATTAACATATTGGTCAGAGAAACACTTACTGATGCTGTTTGTCCAATCAAATGTTTCTTAACAAACATAAAATGCAAGCTGATGAGTGAAAGAGGGCTAAATGGCAAATGGATAACATGTCTAATTCCAATTTCCTATGCAGCCAATGTCCTCACCCTCATGCTGTTTCTCATTTTGTACCAGTTTCCAACTTGCAGCTTGATGCAGTTCTGATGTTGGAGTATCATGGATTCTTTTCTCTGGACACAGTGTCAAGCAGTTGTCAGTGAAAACAGACACTGTGAAACTGAAACAGTAATTTAAAAAGAAAAAAAAAAGCAGTTCAAAATGACACAAGAATGATTTATCAACCTTAACAAAGAAATTCAAGACAGAAGATAAGTGTTTTGTACCTGAACCTTGATGATGTTATTATGCTTTCATGTTAATGCCCCCTTGTGAATGTTCAACAGAATAATTGTTTCAGAAATGCTTATTTTCATTCTTTACCAGATACCAAAGCAGGCATAATTAAGATGTGCAAATTCTAGATAGGGGTGCAAGATTGAAGAAATAAATGTCTTGTCTACAGAAAAATTCAGGCTGTCCTTCAAATTGTTTAAAAATTTAATGATGTTCAACAATGTCCCTTTATTCCAGCAGTTTAGTAATGGACTCAAGATACAAAGTCAGATTTTCTGTTTGGAAAATTTTCCTTGCACATACCTCACCCAAATATATACACTTACACAGTGTAGTGGTGCTATTTCTACAGATTCTCTGTATCCACTCCCTCCCTTCTATAATTCTTGCAGCTTAAAACACACACACACAGACACAAAATCAAAAGCAAAAGTGAATCGTAAGTGCAATGCACATTAGTGTATTAGGATTTCTTAGCCCCCTAGGAAAGTAATTTCCCTAGGCTTTAAAACTTTAAAATACATGCTCTTCATAGACGACCTCAGCAGAACACTCACGAAAAAAGAAGTTAATAAAATAAATATGTACATTCCTTGATTGCAATGACAAAACTATTGGATCTCTGTATAGGATACCAAGATTTGAGCACAGCTATAGTCTTGAAAGATAACTAAAAGTGAAACCAACCTGCCGAAACCCGGGATTGAACCAGGGACCTTTAGATCTTCAGTCTAACGCTCTCCCAACTGAGCTATTTCGGCTGCATGTGGACACCTTGCTTTGCTGCTCCTCCAAAATACTCAAGTTTTCATGGGGCGTGTGTGGGAAGGGCAAGGGTGTCTAAATTTATTTTGTTCCATATTATTTATGCCACCTTGGAAGACATTGGCCCTGTTGAAACCAATGTCTGAAGACAGAATCCAATTCCCAGAGACAATGAGTGGTTGGCAGAGGACAAGGGAAGAAGAAACAGATAAAAACAGGAAATTGCTTTTCTGCTTGACCACCTTTGGTTATTCCACTGTTTAAATGGCCCTCAGAAAACTAAGGGAATACAGAATGAATTATGGAGATTCTGCTTTCTGTCCTTTTTCTGTCTTTCTCTTCAATGACAAGTCCAATGGGGCAGATTGTTGAGCATGTTCTTGTGGTGACAGGCTTCTTGCTTTGGATTGCAGAAATCCTGGATGGAGCCTATTCTTTTTCTGTTCCCTTCATTTTCCTGGTCTTCGTGTGCTGATGTGGTTACCCCGGGTGGTGTGCGGAGAACTAGATGTACTTGAGGTGAGGAGCTAGCCAAGGAGATCTTCCTGTCTTCCTTCCTTCTTCCTTCCTTTTCCCTTCTTTCTTCCTCCCTCCCTCCCTCCTTCCTTGTCTCTTCTCATTTAAATTTTCCCTTTCTTTTGTTATTTAAATTGAGGCTTAGCTGATACAAAGTAAAATGCATAAAACTTAATTATTCAGCCTGATACTTCCAGAATCTACACACCCCTGTGTAGCCAACATGCCCGGCAAAGACACATGAGTTTCAGCTCCAGTGCCTTCCTTGTGCCTCAGCTCCATCAATGCCACTCTGGGACTTCTACCACATTAAATGTTTTTTTCTTGTGTTTTAAAATAATATGCATAGAATCGTGACATGTCCTCCTTGAGTATAGGTTCTTTCACTCATTTTTTTTAAAAAAATTGTCTACATTAGTGCTTTTCAAATTTCACATTGTGAAATTTCAAATTTCAGCCCATGTTGATCTAAGAATTGTTTTTCACCCTCCTGTGGACGTGGAAAACTTTCATCATAATTCGAGAATGCCAGAACAATGGGCTCCTTCCTTCCCCATGCAGAGAAAACATGTGTGGTCTAATCGCTGCTTCACTTCAACCAGGACAAGCATCAGTCCCTGCTGGGGAAACACTGAGCTGGGAGCTTCAGGGAGGAAAGAGGCTAGAAAGGGAACTGGATGGTGCAACACCAGCTCCAGGTGAATCTCAATGCAGAGATTTAAATGGTGTAAAGGGGACCAGGAGTGGCTATGAAAATTCCATTCAGGGGCGCTGAGGACAGGAGAGGGGAGCATCAGGCAGGACGGGCAAGGGGAGAAAGAACAGAAGAAAAGAAAGGGGGCGTGGACAAAGAAAAGAATCCTCAACATGATTAAAATTTGAGGGAGATGGATAAGGTAGAAAAACTCCACATTCCTCAACATCTTACCCACAGAATATTGCACAGAGAAGTTTTCCCACATTTTTCAGAGCCCCCCCCCTTACCCCATCCCAAAAAGAACCTTACTCTCCCTTTCAATAAGCAAAGGGCTCGGTTAGGTGATCTCCCGAAAGTTTTGTTCTTGTTTTGTTCTTGAGTATATGTGTAAGGAGAAACACCAAAAACGATATTCAGACTTGAAAAGCTGCATCCAGTCTTCACTTTAAGTACCCACTTTAAAAAAGTGTGAAAAAAAGTGGGGGTTACAGTCTCAAATGCAATACCTTATACCAGGGAGAAAAGATTGAGTTGAAAGAAATCATCAAAGAGGACCTCATCATCTTTCATGTCACCTGGTATTTGTTGACAACCTAGAGGTGTGATGAGACATTACCTCCTTGGGAAACCCACCATAAGATAGGTGAGATGGGACATTCATGCAATGGCTTCCCTTGCTCAACCCCTTCTGAATGTGGTAAGAAAATCAGGGGAATGCAAGAGATCTTTTTGAATGACCAAGGTCATGGTCATCCAGGAGGATTTAAAAAAGAAACAAACTGGGTTACAACTGAGTTGAGATGTAGCCTCTTTGCCCTTGGAAGAGGTTGCGACGAGGAGGGTGGCAGAGAGCCCACAGGCTTGGCGCACCTTGCTCGCCTTCTGCCTGCTGGAAAGGCTGGCTGAGCCTGGCAGGCGCACGGGGAACTTTGGTGTGAAGTTCAGCAACCGCTGGAACTGAGAGCCGGCGAGCCAGCCGCGGGGATTTCTCCAGTGCGTAGCGGGAGCCGTGCCCAGAGTGGAAGCGGGATCCGCCGGCTGCAGCGGCGGTGGGCACGTCTTATTTCATGAGGTTTTGTTTGGAAGGCAAAAGACAGGAAAATTCCCTTTCGTTTGCTGCACCTATGTGTAACTCTTTGAAAGGAGTCTCTCGAGGGGCCTCCCTGGTGGCGCAAGGGGTTAAGCACAGCACTATGAAGCTATCCTCAGCCTCTGCAGCACGAGTTGATCCCTGGCAGTCCAGGGAGCAGCCCACATGGCGCAGCAGACCTCTCCTGTCTCGTCCGCTGCTCCCCTCAGCAGTGTATTTCCTCAGTCTGCCTGTTCTGTTCCCCACTCTGTCTCTGGTGAATCCTCTCACCCCCACCCCCAGTATCTCTGGCCTGTACCCCAGCTCTTGTATGCAGAAATAAGTAAATCTTAAAAAAAGAAGAAGTCTCTCGAAGCCCAACTTTCTCCCGAAGAAATTTTCCTTGGCCTTTGCAACGGGCTCCCTCACCCCTCACTCTGCACTTTGAGCAAAATGAAGCCTCAAGGGCCGACCTGGCCGCTCAAGGCCAAGGTCAGCGCACGCAGCCATGGCTCCTCCGCACTCGCGCATGGCAGAAGGTGATCCGGAAGGAAGCCCCACACCAGTCAAGGGTTTCACCTCAAAACTGGCTTTTCGGCTGACTTGTAACTTCCTAGTGGGCAGTTTCAGCTTCTGGAGAATTCGAAAAGGGAGAGGACATGTTAAGGGAGTCTTGCAGGTTTCTTGGCTCCTGGAAAGAGTCTGCTTTCCTGCTTTCTGGATGTTTAGAAGTTGATTGGTTTTTTTGGTGTCTGAAAATAAGAGTAAGTGTGTGTTTGTGTATGTGTGTGTGTGTGTGTGTGTGTGTGTGTGAGTCAAGATGACATTAAGAGCTTGCACTGCTCTTGTGAATTTCTGCATTAGCCCAGTGATAGGGAATCTGAAACTCTTCTGCTTTGCAGTTATGGATTGTTCAGTAGTTTGGAAGGGGGAGAGGTCCTTGCAAAGTAAGTAGAGTAAGGTTGGCAAAAAGATCCTTGGAATTAGAAGAACAATTTCTTCTTTCCTTGTGGAAAACAAAGAAATGAACTTTCCCCTAGACTGGGTTTGGATCCTGCAATTCAGAAGTTGTTCTCCATTTCAGACCAGAAAATTCCTTGAAACACTGTGAAGCTTTATAAGATTTACTTTATCCTTCTACCAGGTTTCAGCCAAGGTTACTGCTCTCTTTTCCTCATTTGTCATTTTTTGGTTGCTAAATGACTTACATGTAAGGACCAGCATTTGAGGTCTCTCACCAACAAGGTGGCTATCAGCACTTCAAATCCTCAACCACTGGCATTGAAGTCATTTAGTGAAGAATTTTAGTGAAAGCTTCTAAGCCTCTGCAACCTAAATTAGAAAGGAACTGGAATAAAAAAGTAAGAACCACAAAAAACTTGAGTTCTTAATGTTCTGATTGGAAATCCGATGCCCATGTTCACTGGTCTGTACAGATTCATATTTCCAGATGCTCTCAGAGTCCATGCAACTGGAAATTGACTGAGTGGTTTTGAGGAAAGACCCATAGAAAGAAGCCAATAGGCCTTCTGAATCTGGTTGACGGTAGCCCACCTGCCAGTAGTGATTTCCAAGGGGTCTTGGAGGGGTTGGGTGAATAATAGAATTAACAATAACCCCAGGGAATAAGCATGGATCACCTCCCTGCTATCCAGAGAAATTAAGAAAACAATACCTTGTCAATCTCAGCTTCACAAAGACAATAAAGGAGTGTTGTTGAAGGAAAAAGTGGAAATGGAGGTACTGGGGATCGAACCCAGGACCTCGTGCATGCTAAGCACGCGCTCTACCACTGAGCTATACCCCCTCACATTGTCACACTGGCTCGGATGATCCCCCCAGGAGTGGCGCTGGCTGTTGAGTCTGAGGGTTAAGTTAGCAAGATAAAACTGCCCTATATACAATTCCATAGACTTTAGAAAACACCTTACATAATATCCTCTTTCAGGTGTGGCTACTCCGAGAGAGAGGCACCTCAATGGTAGGAAACCGATGATTCAGGGTCATCTCATTGTCAACCCACACCCCCCAATACCTCCACAGCTTAGTGGGGTTCCTATCAAGGTAGGTTGCCTTGTTCCATTGTTCCATTCCATCTGCTAAGGTTGTTTTTTTTTTTTTTTTTTTTTTTTTGCATATTACTTTCTATATTCTTTTGACTCTAGGATTCATAGATGTTTTTGCAGTAAAAAATGCAAGGTTCCATTTTGTGAGAAAACTCAAATGGAATACAAACAGAGAAAATTCTAACTGATTTAAAAAAAAAATCACATTTAAGGAAAAAAAATAGATCTGAGTAAATGTTTTATACAGCAATCTGTCCTCTAAAACAAGAGCAAACAAATCCTAATCTCTATATTTTTTGGTTGTGGGTATGGCATTCAGGTATTTTGTGTGAATTTTGTTTATTTTTGTTTAGTTTTGTATATGAATTTTATTTTATTTGTGTATACAAATACATTTTGTGTGTGAAGGGAAATGAGTGCATATATTATGTTGGACATGACCTTTCCTCCTCTAGTATTCAGAGGTCAAGTGATGGATTTGAAATCATCAGATCCCTTTCACGGGACCATCAATGGACCAGAAATTTTGAAAATTGCCAGAAAAACACAAAGCAGAAAGACTAGAGGAGAATGCCTGCAGTAGGGGAGTCAGTGAAAATGTCTTAGACAACCATGAACTATTTTTCATCTTTTTTGGTGCAGCTAATAATTTCCACTTTGACACACATGCCAGTTCTTTTTTTATTTAGCTATTTCTTCATAGTAAGTCTCATGTTAACTGACATTTTCAGGATTGTCTTTAGAGATTTTAAAAGAAAGGAAAATGGTGAGTGTTTACTTCTCTTGTGAGTATACAACTAGCAAAGAAACAAAAGTTGGAGATGATGATTTGGAAACGCAGAGAGGATATGCTCAGGAGACCCTTGGGCATATAAAGTGCACTTGTGCTGCATATAGGACCAGGCAGGACATGGTTACTGGTTGGCTGTCAGATTTTAAAAGCTGTCAGACCAAAAAGGAGTCCAATTTTCATGTTTATATGCTGGGATATGTTATATGCTGCGATACTAAGTCACATAATTTTTGTCACCTAATTTATTCACAGGGTGAGGGAAGTTGAATTATTTTGCTCCAAGTCTTCCTCTGGATTGAATACAAAGAAACTGTTCCTAAACTAGGCAGTAAAGGAGTAAACTCCAATTGGGTATGTCTTTGAAAAAATCAAAGCACCTTTGGAGTGAAAGTGACTACCTGGGCTAATGGCTATGTCTGCCCCACCTTCCTGTCCAGCCAGTAGCTCATTTCTCTCTCTCTCTCTCTCTCTCTCTCACACACACACACACACACACACACACACACACACACACTCACACACACACACACACAGCCTCCCTGCTCCTTAACCTTTAATTTCTCCCTAAAGAAAAATAAACAGAAGATGAGCTGATGGACAGATAGAACCTTCACATAAAGCATAGTTGAATTTACAGAATCCATCTAAAGTATCTTTTAAGTGAGTCACTCTTATCCTGGGCCAAAATTAGACACGGCTTGCTCGCAAAAAGGCCCTCAGTCTGTCACAGGTAATTTGTTTTTATAGGCATTTTATTTTTTGAAATGTCCATCTTATACTTCCTATGACTTTCTCAGCCTAAGTTCTTGACATTTTTTCTCTCTCCTCATCTCCCTTATACCAGAGATACATTTCCTTGAAGTCTGTGATTCGATTTTTATCTACTTTTCTTTTACAACTTGATGACTTCCCATGATGGGAGCTTGCCAATACTTCTCCCCTAACACAGTGGCCATAGTGGCAAGCAGATATGGTGAAACTACACTTAGAAAACAAGGAGCAGATATGTCAACACAGTGAAAATGATCTCTTGCACCTATTAAATAAAGCCTAGCTTCTCAGCACTAACTCTGAATTTTTTTAAGGAATAAATCCTAAAGCAAGGCCTCCTAACTTGATAAAGAATGTCTTTTGGGATTTAGTTTTCCCTTTGAAAATTCCCTTATTACTTCATCACTTCACAGGGAGTTGTAATCTGTATCCTGGGCACCAGTAATTTCCCAATCCTTCCAGTCACACTTTTTTTTTTTTTTAAATATTTATGCATTCAAGAGCTGGGGTTTAGGCCAGAGGTAGGGGTGGGGTGAGAGGACTCACCAGAGACAGAGTGGGGAACAGAACAGGCAGATGTACTAAAATACACTGCTGAGGGGAGCAGCAGGGAGACAGGAGAGGTCTGCTGCACAATGCGGGTAGCTCCCTGGCTAGGGATTGAACTGGTGCTGCGGTGGCGGTGGATAGCTTCATAGTGCTGAGACTTAACCACCAAGGAGGCCCCTCCATTCACACTTTCATTGCAGCTGCTCAGGGGAGTTGAATCTTCAAAATCTATCACAGGATTTGGCACCCAGAAGGGGGTTCATTACAAAATACTTTATCCTACTTAAAATATTGTCAGCAGAAACAAATATACAACTTCCCCAATTCATTTTGGAAGTTTACATAGTCTTGATTGTGAAACTTGCATAACTTTTATTTATTTATTAAAGATTTATTTATGCATACAAGAACTGGGGTACAGGCCAGAGGTGAGGGATGTGAGAGGATTCACCAGAGAGAGTGGGGAACAGAACAGGCAGATTCTGGTGCACCACGTAGGTCACCTCCTTGGCTGGGGATTGAACTCGTGCTACAGTGGCTGTGGATAGCTTCATAATGCTGTGTCTTAACCCCTTGCGCCACCAGGGAGGCCTCCATAATTTTTATTTAAAAGGTAAAGAAACTTAATATCAAATTCAATTAGATATATTGATTCAAAAATATTGATAAGCATATTACCAGAGAGGGGACACAGGGGTCAATGATTAGCATGCAGAAAGGATTCAACAATAGAAATAAATTTTTGCAATTATTTTTTCCTCATAGGCCTAGGAAATAGGAAAGATGAAGATAGCCATGTTTTATAATATATATCCCCTTAAGCCACACTATAGCATTCAAGTCAGTGCTTCTCAAATTTTAATTTTTTTAAGATTTATTTTATTTATTTAAGCATACCAGAGCTAGGGTGTAGGACAGAGGTGGGGGGGTGGGGGGAATGAGAGGATTCACCAGAGACAGAGTGGGGAGCAGAACAGGTGGATCTACTGAAATGTGCAGATGAATCCCTTGAGGATCCTATTGAAAATTCGGTTCTGAGAAAGGCAGGGTCCTGGGCCAAGGACCGGACAGGACTCAAGGACCAAATTCTGCTGTTCCCACAGGCTGATAAACAAGAGGTAAACAGCCTGAGGCTTCCTGGCCAGTGAGTTCCTTTGCTCCTTCTTTTGTTTTTTACCATTCCATTTTCTGAGCTAGCTTTGCACAGCTTATTGCGTTGTCTGGTCAGGGAAAAGAGAGTTGCAGGCCCAGAAGAGAGAGTCACCAATTCTGAGATCAGACCTGTTCACACTGGAGAGGCCGGCACAACCTCCCTGGGGTCGTCTCCAGGAGATAGTCATGCGCCCGTCCGACCCCCAAGCTGCCGCCAATCGGTGCTCACCACCAGCCGCCACAAATGGACTTTAGCCAAGTCCACCCTCCTCGCTTTCTCAGTCAATAAAGTAATTCCTTTGTTCTCAAACCCCAGTCCTATAAAGACCCTCAGGCCCCACACCTCAGCGAGTCTCTCTGACGCTCAGGGAGGTCTCCCCTGAGGTCTCTGTCCTGCTCTTTCGCTAAATAAATCAACGCTGACTCCTTGCCTGCGCTTTCTGGTGTCTGTGGAGTCCTCTTCTCAAGAGCTCTTTCCCAGCTTGGGAGTGAGACCCCTCGGTCTGGCCCTAGGGTTCCCAGGGGCTGGAGCAGTGGACAGCGGCTGGTTCACTCCCAGCTTATCCGCCTGCGCTGTTGGAGGGTGATGTGGGGTTGGGGTTCCCCAGCCTCGTCCCCCTTGTTCGGGAACCTTTCCAGCGCAGTAGGTCCGGCGTGGAGCTAAGATTCTGCATTTCCAACCAGCTCCCAAATGCCACCAACTTTTTGGTCTCCTGGACTAGGGTAACCAGGCGTTGGAAAACCCCTTTCCGCTAGGGGCGCCTCTGTCTCAGCTAAAATGATTTCTGTAAGTCAGTCAATTCTCCGGTAAGGTGAAGAGCGCACACGACTGGACCGCAATACGAGGATTTTGAGATTTTTCAGTGGCGTGCACTTCTCAAGGGAGCATTTTCGGGCTCAGAGGGACACCCCCACAGTTATTGGGGAAAACGAATTTCTCCATTTCCCAGTTTGGAGCGTTCCTCTTGTCTCCTCGCTGAGCCTGCGTTCTGATCGTGGCCAATGCGGCTCAGAGCATAAAGAAATGGAGAGACGTTGTCTGAGAGCCTGTTTCGTTTCTGGTTAACCTCTCCGAACCTTACCTTTCCTTTCCTGCCTTATCAATAATCTTGCAAAATGGAACCCAAGTCGAAAGGGCTCGTCCACTTGGTCCTTGTCTCTGGGAATCCGAGCATCTGAGCGAGCCCAGCCCTGGCCCTTTCGTTCCATCTTCTGCTTTTGCTTTTGCAGTCAGCTCGGCGGCGGCCGAACCCGAGGAGAAGAAACTGGGCGAGCAGCACGCATTCTAAAGGCAAGTGGTCGTCCCATAGATGCATCTTATTTTGGGCGGGTAAAAAGAGGAAAGCGAGAAAATACAAAGACCCAGGAAAACTGGAGGTGCCGGGGATTGAACCCGGGGCCTCGTGCATGCTAAGCACGCGCTCTACCACTGAGCTACACCCCCTCAGCAGAATCGTGCTCTCGGGAATATATTCAAGACAGAATAGAGCCATTTGGGGTAAGTTTTACAAAATTTGGTACCAGGCCAAAGTTGATTTTGCTGTTTCCAAATCTTCAGTGTAGGTCCTTCGTCACACTTTGCTGAGAAAAAACAAGCCGTGTTCGAGACCAAAACCCTCCCACTCGCAGTGGGGCGTCCCCTCCCTGAAGGCCGGGTATTCGAAAAGCAACAAAACAGACACACCGCTAGCCAAGCCTCCTCCGGGAAAGAGAAAATCGATGCAAATACGCACAAAGAGAACGCACCGGAGGAAACAGTCATCAAAACAAAAGATTTTTTTTTTTTTTTCCTCATGAAGAAATGTCCAAGCTCATCTCAGCAAATGATTTGAAAACTCCAAGTGGGTTTTGTGAATACAGCCTAGTCCCATGAATCCTTGCAAAGACAGTTTCAACAGACCATCGCTTTAGAAAAATAGAGAAAATAGTTGAATAGGCACCACCGCCTTCCCCCTCAAAGGACACAGGGTACGACTACGTTCACAAGGAAATTCTACCAAACTGTTAAATATCAGAAAATCATGTTACTCAAATTATGCAAAGCATAGAAAAAGAAGGAACTCTTCCAATTTATTTTTTAGAAAGTGAGGGTAACGTTCACCTCTGAGGTCTTTCAGTTTGCAGGGAAAATGAAAACTAGAGGCTCAGAAGCTCTGACAACCTGTGCCCCCAGAGATAGGATAGTCTTGCAAATGGGAGTTTAGGGTCGAGGGAGCCCCATGTTCCTGGTTGTCTGATTAGGAGTAGATTTTTTTATCTGGCTGGGAAGGGGAGGGGGGTGGGTAGATTGTAACTCACATGGCACAGATTCTCATTGTTCTTTCTGAGTTTTAGTAGATTTTCTTGAATAAATGTAACTTTGCTGCATAACCTTGGGACCATTTCCAGAGAATTTATAAAATTTCCAGTTTCTCTGGAGAGCAGATCCCTGGAGTTACTCATGTTCCCACACTCTTGCGTTGTGGATTAACTGTATTTCTCTTTTATCTGTACACTTTCGCCAACACACACAAGATTTTGCTTTTCATAATAGCAACACAATCCTTCATTTGCTTTATCACATTGTAACCACAAGGCAGCCATAGTGAAGACACCAGTCTAAGCACTAACAACTGATTCTTTCAAATAGCACAGGATTTTGGGGGTTTTGTTTTGCAGCTCATTTTAGCCTTAAGGGATTTTCTTTCTCTTCCAATAAGTAACTATTTCTTGAAAAACAAATTATAGGTTATCCTTCCTTGTTCCATTTTATGGTGGCAGTAGTAGTCTGAAATCATCCCTGATGGTGGATATTTGGATTGTTTCCCATGTTTTGCTTTACAAATAGTGCTATGAGGCATAATCTTATGCAACTGCTTACCTTTTTATTTTTTATTTACTCATTCACCAGTTTGTCTTTGGGTCACTTCCTAGAAGTAGAATTTATGAATCACAGGGAGTAAATATGAATGTCTCTAGATATTGCAAATTTTCTTCTCCTAGGAGTGTAAGTAATCCTACTGTAATCCATGAAAGAACTAATTTCTCTGCTAGTTTGACACTGAGTAAATTGTCACACTGGAAAAGTGGGTTCAATTGTGCTAGAGCCCTTCCTGTCTAGGTCACACACAGGGGGGACCCTGGAGTACATCTGTCCTGAACTGTGTCCTGGAGTGGGCCCAGGTGGCTGGTCCTAATGTGCCCGCTGCAACCAGCCTTTGGAGGTGGCTACCCCAGAAGAAGTGAGCCTTTGGGAGAAGCAGCTTTCTCAACTCCTAATAACTGAGGCAACTAAGTCCTTCCTTGAAAGGGGCCCTGGGTGGTAGTTCATGTCCTGTACACATACATGAGAATTTAATCAAGATTGGCATCAGATCAAGAACCCCTTTGCAAACTGACTTAAGGTAATCCAGGTGTGAATAAACAGTTTTTAATATATGTGTTCTTATGTCATCCTTCCTCTATAAGGAAAGGAAAAGAAGACCTTGATATACAAAGTTAGTGAGCACGCTAAGAATTTTCTGTTATTTCTATGATGGTCCCATTTGGTCTGGAGTCAGCATTTACCTTCACCTGGGTTCAATCATAGTTTGGTACTCTCTTTAGAATACTCCAGCAAGGAGTATTCTATAAGTAATGTTTACTTATAGTCAGTTGCAATGTCAGTTGCAATGACAGTAATGACAGCTGCCCGCTGTGTGTCTGTTTTCTCAGAGCAGAGAGCTCCACATGGGCTGACTCCACCCTGACTGACTGACTGCCTGGCAGCCTTATGGAAGTAGCTGAAGAAACTCCCTGCACGTGAGGTCACAGATAAAATCCCTAGGGCCTCTGGCTTCTAGTGCCCACCCCCTCTTCACAATTGTTCCCCAAGTACATGTTTTCATGCTTATTATTGAGGGAGAGTGTCCCATCTTTTGTGTCAGAATTGTCTCTTATTTCTTCTACGAAAGAAGTCTTTTACTTTCAATCTTTTGACTTGAGAGAAGTTTGTGGAGTTAAGAGAAACAAAGTGATGATATGAGCAGATAAGAGACTTCAATAATATGAGGGTCAGAAATTCAAGGGTCTTTTTCTCCAGGTCTGAGTCTGTGTCTCTGGGCCTGTATGGAAAGTTAGAAATGAGTTAGAGCAGAGGGTGAAGTAATTTGGTAGTGGAAGAGCAAGTCTTTGATTCCATCAACTGGAGTTGGTGCTAGACAGCTGTTTTAACATTTTTTTTTTTTTGCTTTTTGTCTTTATCTTTATTTATTTTATTTTATATATATTTTTACATAATAATTTTTCATTTTTGCACAATGTATGCATTTTCATCTTGGTTATAGTTCCCATAAAATTCCCACCCCCCTTATTTTGACTGTAATCCCTCATCCCCCTCCCCCCCCCAGAGTGTCTCTGGTTTATAGTTGCTTGTTGATTTTGATTTTTACTTTATTATAATTAGTCTTTTTCCTGGTCCCTTATTTAGGTTTTCTAAATTCCTGCTATGAGTGAGACCATCCAGTATTTTTCTTTGTTTTAACATTTCTTATTAAATGAAAAAGAGTTCTCTTGTCTTTTTTCTTTTCCAATTAAAGCACTTAAAGGAAATTTTTTTTTAAAAAAAGATTAATTTATTTATGTATACAAAAATTGGAGCACAGGCCAGAGGTGTGGGGGGTGAGAGGATTCACCAGAGACAGAGTGGGGAGCAGCACAGGCAGATCTACTGAAACCCACTGCTGAGGGGAGCAGCTGGGAGACAGGAGAGGTCTGCTGTGCCCTGTAGGTAGCTCCCTGGCAGGGGATTGAACTTGTGCTGCGAATAGCTTCATATAGTGCTGAGACTTAACCCCTTGCACCACTAGGGAGGCCCCTAAAGGAGAGTGATTGCAATCCCAGCCGGCCCTCTTGAGGCTTTGGCTCTCAAGCACGGTTTTAAGTAGATGGGCTGAAGGGCTCTCTCCTCTGTTCCAGAGGCCAAAACTGTCACACACTTGGAACGAGCTGTTTATCTCATGCTGCCACATATGCTAGTCCTACCTGTTGTCCCTCTGCGATATCGGTATCACCTGGTTCTCATTCATGGCTTAGTGGTTCTCCCTTTGGAAATCTTAGTAGTTCAACAGTCCAGAGGAGAGGGAAATGCAAACACTAAGGCAGAGGAAAAATAACCTCCTCTGTTTCTTTACTTTTTGTAAGTCAGGGCTCATAAGATGATGTTGATATAAAAATAGAAATTCTAAAACAATCCTCTTTTGGATTCTGGTGAGAGGGGGCTGTTGCCCTGATGACTGCCAAAGTTTTCAGAGCATAGATCAGGTGAAGTCAGGCAGGAGTGTATTTAAAAGCTGGCAAAGTAGATTGAGATGACCAACATTCTCTACTGATAGAAATGTACCGATGAGCCTCCTTTGATCTCTCAATCAGGTAAAAGAGCGCCATATCGTTACTGTCTTGTGTGAGTATTCCCACAAGCAGCTCTATCATGGCAGCTACCACTTTGCCAGCATCTACTCATATACCAGGGCTAATCATTCGATGTGAGCTGAGCACCTTGTTAACATTTAAGAATTAACACCTATTCTGAGAGTACATATGACTTCAGGTTGTTTGTTATTTCTAAATGCTATGATATGGAAGCACAGATTTTTTACAGCTCTGGGAAACCTCAGTTAAATATTGGAAATATCAATAATTTATTAGGGAAAACCTAACAACTGAAAAACAGTTAGATTAGGAATATTGAAGTCCATGCTAAAACTAGAAATTTGAAGCTAAAGAAAATGTGCTGGGCAACTACTATTGTTATTGTAGAAACAGTTTTTTCACTTGATTTTTAGATTCCAGAAGGACGTATTCAAAAACAACCATCTACCCTTGCAAAAAGACAGTGACCAATTCAAAATTCAGCAAAGGACGCTGGTGTTTCCAAGATGGCCACTAGGTGGCGCCTAAGTCATTCTTCAGAACTTCTGAGGCTTAAAAGCACTCATAATGGCAAAGGCCTGACATTTTCAGTTATTCTTAGAAAAAAATTACTCACGAAGCTCTATGTATGGTTGACCCTTTTCTATCTGTTTTTATCACCTCAAAAAAAGTAAAAGTATGTCCTGGCTTCACTCCTCCAGCTTGTGGACCTCTATGACACTTGGCGATCCATATTTTGTTCAAAAATGGAATATGTTTTAATAATATCTTCAAAAGAAAAATTGTTTAATTTTTAAATTGAGGACTCTCTCCTAAAAGACTGCTTTAACTTAGTGTTGGCCCATCGAACTTGTTACAGTGAAAATGCTCTATATTTGTTCTCTCCAAATTCAAACCCTTGAAATATGACCAGTGCAATAATTGGTTAAAAAAATAATAAATACTTCTTTACATTTGCAAATTTTATTTTTCTATTTGTGATATACCGTTAACAATCTTCATTGACAGAAAATCACCTTAGAGGCGAAATCACTAAGATTCTCCCATTTGTGCAATTTATCATTCACAAAACCCTGAGAAAGTAGTGCACATTTATTATTTTTATCAATATTTTCAAAATTTCAGATCTTTCTTTAGCTTGAAATTCTACCTTTAGTCTGAAAATAATATCACCTATGCTATAATATGCCTAAAAGGCCCATACAATATAATCTTTTGAGAAAACGATGGATTCTTAGGCAGTTTCCACAGACGGGGATCAGGACACGCAACCCCACAAAATGGCACTTTAACAAACTGAATATTATAAAAAACGAGGGAAGGGGGAGGGAAAGGAGTTGGGGACAGGAAAGAGAAAGCTGTGCTGGGAAGAGGGGGGCCGGGGAAATCTTTAGATGGCTTCCTCTCCTCTCCTCTCCTGTCTTCTCTCTCCTATCATCTGTTCCTTGATGAACAACAGCTCAGAAAATGAAGGGATCGAAAGAAAATTTCCTTCACGTTTGTTTTTTGTTTGTTTTTATTTTTCTCCCTTTCTGTTTGAGTTACCCTTCAATAACACTGCAAAAATCTTGGGCTTGTTATCCGGCTCTTCGCTTGTTTTAGGGGTGCTTCCCACTCGCCTTTGTCCTGTCTTCGCCTGCAGATGCTGCTTCTCGGGTTGGGGGCAAGGCTCCGGGACAGTAACGCGTGGATATTAAAAGCAAGAACAAAATTACTCTTTCTCTCTCCCAAAACTGGAGGTGCCGGGGATTGAACCCGGGGCCTCGTGCATGCTAAGCACGCGCTCTACCACTGAGCTACACCCCCTCACACTGCCAACCTTTTAGAAATATTTCTATGATCCATGACCATTTTCTGCACTCGCCACAGAAATCTTAGTCAGTTTCAGGTTTTGAATTTTCTATACTGGACAATCGTCTTGCTTGGGAGAAAACTAAAGCTGACAGCAAAAATTCCCGTTCTGGTCCTGCGATCTGCCACTAAGGGTCACCCTCGACGGCCTCCTGCCGGTGGGGAGGGGACCCTCCTCGCTGACCTCCCCATGGGGCCGCGGCGAAACCCAGAGTCCTCTGCAGGGGAGAAAAGTGGAAGCTCTGCTCGCTGCCCCGGGGCTGCAGGTCCCGCTGCTGGAGAGACCCGAGGGGCAGAGCGTGCAGACTGACTCTGGAGCGCCCCCTTTTTGCAGGACCCTCCACCTGCTGAAAAAGGCGCGTAGAAAGGCGTGGTAAGGGACAAGCCGGGTCTGCAAAAACGCAGCAGCTGTAGGGGCCCTCCGTGCGCCTGCAGCCCTTCGACCCCCGCCACCCCGGAGCCACCGTCCCGCGCTGCCTGCGGGTCGCCCTTGGCGCCATGGTCAGCCCAGCCCGTGGATTTGTAGAAATCCTAAATATATTCCTGCGTTTTGCAGACGAGATATCTTGAATCATATTTCTAGTCGCTTTGTAAGTGATTTTGGAACTGTTAGTGACCGTCAATCTCCGCATGGATTAAATTTTAATACAAAGTCCGCTCACCCCCAAAGTTTTCTTCTGTCTCCCTCTTACCCCGACAGGATCCTTGGAGACCCGAAACACCATTTTCCCTTTGGTTCGCCCCTACTGAGGGGTTGGGGGGGCGGGCAGCCCACATTTGGCAGACAAGGGCTTAGGGTTGGGGAGGCGGACACAGAGATGTGGGGAAGCAGAACTGGTCGCCTTCCATATGTACCCCCAAATATGGGCATGTAGATTGTTTTGAACTTGAGGCAGCAAGTAAGGACTCAGCAGACTGGAGAAGGCTTTTCTTTCTCTTTCCCTTAAAGGCCTACAGTGATTTAGATAGAGGATTGTTCCAGCAAAACCACTTAACTACAGAGAATCTGTGCTAAATGTGTAAGGTGGGAGGGAAGACCTGACTAAATTCCTGTCCGTGTCCCTTGTCTGCATGGCATGGCAAACATGTGATCAGCAAACATTTGCTTTTCCCATTTTCCCGAAGACTTTCCTGGCTTTGAGATCACCTGCTACCTATTTTTGGTCAGGAGATGGTCTCAGCATTTTCTTGGAAGTATCCACTAGACTATCAGCCCAAAATATGCCTCTTGGGATAAGGATTACTTTGAGTTAATTCTTTTGAAAAACAGCTGACAGAGGAGAAGCTCTATAAACAGAGCACAAGTCACCCTTCCACAAGGAAACTTACATTTACAAAGAAAATTCCTTTTTATAAGAGAATCTTCCTCTCAGTACCAGGAAGAGAAGGCTGACTCTACAGCACCAGAGGATTTCATCAGTGGAGAATGTCCTCACCAAAATCTGCACAACCACCTTATCCTTTTTTTAAAAAAAAAAAAATTATTTATTTATGCATAGAACTGGGATGTAGGCCAGAGGTGTGAAGGGTGAGAGGATTCACCAGAGACAGTGTGGGGAGCAGAACAGGTGGATCTACTGAAATACACTGCTGAGGGGATCAGCAGGCGAGACAGGAGAGTTCTGCTGAGCCATGTAAGAGGTTGCTGATCCCTGAATCAGCAGCCTGGCCAGGGATCGAACTAAGGCCAGGCCACAGCCATGACAGCATAATAATGCTGAGACTTAACCCCTTATGCCACTAGGGAGGCGCAACAACCTTATCCTTGCTTGCAGGCTTTTCCTGATCTGCTTTCCATCACTGGCCTCCCTACCCGCTGCTCTTATTGTTTTTCCTGAAGATGATATTTAAGCCTATATGGTAAGCTGATTCACTGAGAGTTCCTTAGGTGTATCTCACCCATGGAGAACACCAAGATAATAATAGAACTACTTAAACCCCTTCTGTGTGCCAGGTCCTGCTTAGCAAAGTAAGGTCAGATGAGGCCAATGCAGACTCTCACATCTGATCTCTGTTCCTTTTCTTGACTTTCTTGCTGGAGGACAAAATTCCTGAAGCTGAGATATTTCAAACTAGAAATAATTTCTCCACTTGGACAATCCTATCACTATTAGCCAGGGAGAAAGTAAGTTGGAAATGATTTGTTCAGGTGACAGTTTTGGAGTGTCTCATCTGAGCAGTCTTCAATACTTCTGGCACAGAACCTGAGACAAATTCAGAGGACAGCGACAATGTCTAGAAATCTTTGAGCAGCTGATAAAAGAACAGTGGCAGAATGAGCCAAAATGAGAGCAGGCTTTGAAATAACATCATATATCTTCCCATTCCACTGAAGCTGTTTGGCAACATAGTAAAGATCCAAGTCTCCCAGTTCAGTTTAAGCTAAATAACCCTGACTTCCAGAACTTTGCAAAGCTGAATGAAAAAGAAATCAAAGGCCAATCTTGTTCATGTGTATTGCTGTAGAAATTTATTAAAATGTTGGCATGTTAAACCGATTCTCAGACTGACTCAAAGGATGTTTGCAGACACCCAAGAATGACTTATCATCAGAAAATTTTTTGTTGTTGTTGAGATGAAAGAATAGCTTGCATGAGAAAATGAAATGATCTCAGGAGGTGTCAAACATTCAAAATCCAATTCAGATTTTTAATTTCACACTTGTGGAATGTTTGAGGGAACACATTTAGCTGCAGTGTGGGTGACAACGACCCCTCCATTCTCTCTGCAGATAAGCTGGAAGATGCACACCCATCTGAATACTCAGACACTCACACCCTGGCCTGTTTCTGTGAATATTGCTGTATGTTTACCAAGATTCTTTCATGTGTTAACTTCAAACAAAATCAAGCAGATATTTAACCAACAAAATAGGTTTATTTGAAAATAACAAAAAATTGAAAACAACAAAAAAGCAATTTAATGAGACACACCTGCATACTTTCTGGAATCAAAGTCAACACCCCTCTATATGGCCTTTGGAAGGAGGGGTCACTGCTGGGTCAAGAGGAACCTCTTTCTTCCTTCATCTGGGACAAAGAAGCAACATCACTCCCCATCAGCCTCCCATGGCCACTTAAGTCAGGTTTCTGTGTATTAATTTTCATATGTGTTTGTTCCTAAGCCTGCATTTTGGTTGTACTTGTTATTGGAACTTACACATTTTGTTTATTAGGTAAATTGATAAAAATAAATGCTCCCCCAAAGTAGCTTTATGCTAAGTAAAAATTTGACATGGCAAGTTGATGGAAAAAGCAATGCTTTCAAATTAGATGCAGGAGACTGAACTGGAAAAGATGGGAGGACCATGATAACATTTTAAGATGTTGCAGTGTCTATACCGCACATCACCTTAAAACAAGAACTGCAAATGGTGGAGTTGGAGGCTGCCTCCTGGCTATTAACTTCAAACTAAAGGAATACACAATGCCCAAGAAGAAGGTTGCCTTAGAAAGATCAGCATCTTTGAGTTGCCAAAAAAAATTGCACTGAGGGCCTCCCTGGTGGCACAAGGGGTTAAGTCGCAGCACTGTGAAGCTATCAGCAACCGCTGCAGCATGATTTCCATCCTGGAGCAGGGAGCTACCCACATGGCACAGCAGACCTCTCCTGTCTCCCGGCTGGTCCCCTCAGCAGTGGATTTCAGTGGATCTGCCTGTTCTGCTCCCCACTCTGTCTCTGGTGAATCCTCTCATGCCCCGTGCCTCTGGCCTGTACCCCAGCTCTTGTATGCATAAATAAATAAATAAATATTTTTTTAAAATTGCACCGAGTAACTTTTAAAGATCTGAGTGGTTTGATTCAGTGACAGATGAATTGGGCAATATACAATTTAGGAACTAAAAAAGAGCTCTGGGACCTCCCTGGTGGTGCAAGGGGTTAAGACACAATCTATGAAGCTGTCTGAAGCCTCTGCAGCATGAGTTCAATCCCCCGGCTGGCCAGGGAGCTACCCACATGGCGCAGTAGACCTCTCCTGACTTGCCTGTTGCTCCCCTCAGCAGTGTACTTTGGTCAATCTGTTCTGTTCCCCACTCTGTCTCTGCTGAATCCTCTCACCCCCCATACCTCTGGCCTGTACCCCAGCTCTTGTATGCATAAATAAATATTTTTAAAAATTTAATAAGAGCTCTGAGGAGCTGAACAAAATGATAGGAAGAGGGAGCAGGAACAAGGAGGTTACAGTAGACAAAAATTGTGCTGGTTACTGCAAGATTACTGTGCTTGTCCTGCAGCAGATTCCTTTTCTGGAAGAGCTGACACTGGAATGAAGTTAAGTCTTGTTTTGATGAGTGGGACATAACATAAGTGACTCCATTTTGGGCTGTTGTCTTATTTTTAACAGAGGTAAGATTGTGTGTGTTTGTTTTGTTTTGTTTTGTTTTTTTTCCACAAACCGGTGAGGTTATCTCCCCTTTAAAACAAGAAAAATTGAGTTCCAAAAGTTTAATGCTGTCTCTCTTGAATGTAATTCTGCAACAGTTTAGAAACTCTTATATTGGAATGAGGGGGAAACACACTGTTGTTACTCAAACCTGTTCTCCAGGGACACCCTTCCTCCCATCCACCCTTCCCTTCTCCCTCAGCATTGTCTAGATTCCAGCTCTGAGCTAGATTTCAAAGCCTGCAGTATGTTGACTGAAGGCTTCTGTAGTAATCCTAGTTTTTTTTTTTTTAAATTTATACAAGAACTGGGGTACAGGCCCGAGGGGCAGGGAGTGAAAGCATTCACCAGAGACAGAGTAGGGACAGAACAGGCAGATGTACTGAAATACACTGCTGAGGGGAGCAGCCGGCAAGACAGAAGACGTCAGCTGCGCCATGTGGGAATCTTCCTGGCCAGCTGGGGATTGACCCCATGCTGCAGAGGCTGCAGACAGCTTCACAGCGCTGTGCTCAATCCCCTGTGCCACCAGGGAGGCCCCAATCTGAATTTTTTTATGACACCCCCAAGACAGGATACTGTAGGAGAAAACAGTGGGATGAGTGGGGGGAGGTGGTGGGTAACACATCTTTTGTGGGAGAATGTAGGATGCCAAGAGGGCAATTTTTCTGTGGTTCCCCTCCCCCCTTTCTGTTTTATTGAGATACAGTTGGCATGCATTACTGTGTGAGTTTAAGTCACAGCCCAAATTTGACAATTTACATATTGATTTGGTTTGTTTGGGTTTTTTTGAGATTTATTTATTTATTTATACAAGCACTGGGTACAGTCAGAAGTGCGGGAGGGTGAGAGAATTCACCAGAGCCAGAGCGGCGATCAGAACAGGCAGACTGACGAAATACACTGCTGAGGGGAGCGGCGGGCGGCAGGAGAGATCTGCACGTCATGTGGGACCCTCGGGACCCTTGCTGGTGGCCTGGGATCAAACCGGCACTGCAGAGGCTGCAGGCAGCTTCGCAGCCCAGCGCTCCACCGCTGCGCCACCAGGGGAGGCCCGATTTGGTTTGTTTCTAATAACTCATTTTCAAGGCACCAAAACCATGGAGAGAATGACTTGGTGGGAGTAATGACTTTGCTTCCAAAGCAGTAAAGGTTGGACATTTTGTGTTTTTCCTGTTCTGCCCACACTGTTGGTGAGAGTGAGGTTCTCTCGAAAACCCTAATGTGATTTAACCCAAAATAAACCACAGACATCTTGTCAACAAGTCAACTTTGGTAAGTGTCTAATTCCAGCAGAGAAGTCACCAAATCCCAGGATGAATACCACCCCACCCAACATTCATTCATCCCATGCTTTTTATGCCTACATTATCTATGAACTGGAGGACCTACTTTTTTTCCATGTTGAAGCCAACGTTGCACTTCTGGCAGAACTTTCTTTGAAACTTCCAGGACATCACTGCCCTTCCTCCAGAACCACCTTCAAGCATTTCAGATTCCCACCCTCCTCAATTATTGTCTGAGAGCTCTTTGTCTCCCTCCTCTTTGAGACTTTCCTCAGTGTTTGCAGCATCAGCACCTGGCCTAGAGTCTTCTTCCCCACCCCACTTTCCCAAGTCATTAATCAGACTTCCACAGGTTTTCAGTGATGAACCATCTAGCAGTTATTGACATCTATGCATTCATTTTTGCAGTTTTAGAGGGTGTGGTAAATAGTTTGTAACTGTTGGTGAATTTTAACTTCAAATAAGCAATTCTACTAGGCTGGATTCTCAAGAGCAACAATGAAAGGTTTCCCACCCCTTTACCCCCACCTCTCTGAATACCTTTTGTATCTTATACAATAAGGGCACAGGTTACTTAACTGCCTAATGGTTATGTCCACTGATTCAGGTTCAGAAGATTAAGGGTCAAATCCCTTCCCGATGCTGTATTTTCCTCACTGGTACAATTTGTTGCAGACTTGGATAAGCTTGCAAAGTATTATTCAGTGTCCTTTTCTTTCGTGTTGCTGAGGTCTGGTTGCCAGTTCACACATAAATGTTAAACCCATATTTAACAAGTATATATGGGGCATCTGCTCCATACAAGTGAACAAGACAGAAACAGCACACATCCTCAAGGAAAAGTGAAATTAAGTAAACAGAGAAACAAAATACGAAAACATGACTGACATAAACAACCACTGAGATCAAGAATAAGGGAGGGGCTTCTTCAGGCAGGGTATCCCAGGCAGAAGGAATAACGGAACGAACTTGCTGGTTTCCTCAAAGCTCAGTACTGAGTTGTTTTTATTTGGGAAAGGGGGCAGGGGACAGGAGGCTGAACTCACCTCAGAAATCAACTTAAAGGGGTGGGGATTTGTTGGATTTCTGGAAACAAGGTCTCTGACTAGGATATTTTTCTAAGATTTATTTATTTATGCATACAAGAGCTGGGGTGCAGGCCAGAGGTGCAGGGGGTGAGAGGGTTCACCAGAGACAGAGTGGGGTGCAGAACAGGTGGATCTACTGAAATACACTGCTGAGGGGAGCAGCAGGCAAGACAGGAGAGGTCTGCTGCACCATGTGGGTTACCCCCCTTGGCGTGGGTAAGGTAAAACTTATGTTATAGTGGCTGCGGATAGCTTCATAGTGTTGAGACTTAACCCCTTGCATTATCAGGGAGTGCCCTGACTAGGATTTTCTATGGTTTGGAAATCGTGTTCTCCAAACTTCAATTAGTTCATAAACACAATGGCTACCGCCTCCCAAACAGTAACCTCAGAGAGAAAGGCAAAGCCAAGCAGGAGCTTTTATCCCAAACTAACTGTCCTATGGAGCAATGTCTATTAGGATAGTCATACTAGGTTCAGTTCCAGGAAGAGGGCACATGCCATAAATGGCACTGAGCAGAACTGAAGTTCTTCAAAATAATAAAAATGGAACTACTATATGATGCAGCAAGCCCACTATCAGGTATATGTATCTGAAAGATTTGAAAGCAGGGTCTGCGAGAACTGCCCCAATTCTGAGACTCACAATGAGAACATTCTACAGTCTGCAAAGAAAGCATTTTACATTTTCAAGGATTTTTACAGAGAAGGTCCAGGGAAGAGTCCAGTTAATGTATCTACTGGGTGTCATCCATGCACTGAGGAAAAGCGAGGAGGGTTGTTAAAATTTACTCTATTTAGAGCTTCATCTTCTGGGAACTGGGAGTTTTAGGAACACCATAAACCTTGAAATCTTTCAAGTTACTGATGTGCTTGGAAATGACTTTTTGTTGTTGCTGGTGCAGCTTTTTCACAAGGCTATGGCTTTAGTGTGCTCCTTTAGTTGAGACCAGGGAGAGAGGTACCCTTTTAGTTAGTGGTTTTTGTTTACGAGGGCAAATATCTACTCACAGAGCACCAGTCTAGCATATGGGTCACCTTGTCATGTGAGTCCCTATCCACTGTCCTTCAAGCTGCAGGCACTTACCCCATTCCTTAGCCCGGGACGTATATCCCAATTTGCTTTAATGTCTTTGGAATCTACAAGTCTATGTAGACCAAACCTGCCACCCCCACTCCTCCTTTTAATCTGTTTGATGTGAAACTGATCATTTGACCAACCTGAGATTAATACAGAGGGGCAGGAGGAAGTTTTACTTTTCCCCAACAAAAGTTAAGCCTTTTATGATATATCGACAGCTAATCTCCCCAGTTTCCTTCCCCACTTCATTTTTGTAGTAAACTCTTCATAAATGCAATCAGAACTAATTTGGGTCCATCTAGGCCATCACACTTTCTGTTCCCTTCATTTAAATCAGACTCCCCACCACCCAGGCTTCTTTTCTGGATTTTTCTTCTTCATACTGAAAAAAGTACTTCAAGCTTAAGAAAGTGCTTCACAGGCATTTTATCTTCTGTTTCTTTTAGCACTTTCACTCTGTATTATAGTTGGGTGCATGGTAGGCTGCCTGCCTCAGGGAATTCATTTTATGTTTGTTTTCTCAGGAAGCTAAGTAGCTTTGGGAACTTGGCTTTCCTTGCAAGTTTCTGAAGAGAAGCTCTGTGAAGGCATGAGTACCCCTGGAAACCACCAATGCAAAGGGCTAAGGGGTAACCACAGAAGTAAAGCTGAATATTAATGGCACCTAAAAGAGAAATGGGGATCAAAGACAGTAAAGCCTTACTTAAGACTCTTATTCTAATTTCACTTCCTGTGGGGTGGGCACAGTGAAATGTGAATGATTGCTGAAGCATCTTCTCAATAATTAGATATAGCAATTGCGAATGAACCAGGAAAAGGAAAGTTCCTCTTAAAAAGTAGTTTTATAAAAATTCTGTCATCTCTTTTAAAAATAAAGTCAACTTTAAAAAATCTAATATGGGCCTCCATATTAGATGCAAGAGGTTAATTAAGCACAGCACTGTGAAGCTATCCACAGCTTCTGCAGCATGAATTTGATCCCTGGCCAAGGAGATACCCACATGGCGCAGCAGACCTCTCCTGTCTCCCGCTGCTCCCTTTCACAGTGGATTTCAGTGGATCTGCCTGTTCTGTTCCCCACTCTGTCTCTAGTGAATCCTCTCACCACCATGCCCCTACACACACCTCTGGCCTATACCCCAGTTCTTGTATGCATAAGTAAATAAATCTTTTTTTAAAAAATCCAATATGCCAGTCATAGAAAAGTCATTTATGACAGCTCCCTTCGTCCCTTTGCTTCAGTAATTTGCAGGGGAGACAGTCGCTATCTCCTCTCCTACATTTCATCTTCCTGTCCTTTTCTAATTCACCCAACTCTCCAGCAGAAACTAATTCTTCCAGTCTTCACACTTTTCTTCTCTGAAAATGATTTTATGAAGTGGGGTACACATGCACATAAACTATCATTCCCTGTACATGTATGTAACTAATAATAATAATAATGCAAGTAGAAATCTTGTGAAGCATAGTTGCATTTCCCCTCCTTAAGCTTTTATATTTAATTTCATCTTTCACCTAACTAGTTAATTCAAGTCCTGCACAAAGCTGAGCCTCTTTGGCAGTACCTGAAATCATTTGTTTTCAGTGATCTGAATTCAGAATACGGCCTCAAAGAGATCATTGGATCCTGTCCATGATGAACATCTGAAAATTCTGTTGTCAACTAAAGCAGTTTTCTTTCTTTCACCTTGCCAGTTGCTCCCATCTTGGCTATTAGGATAAAATAAACAATCAAATGAGCACAGTGAAGAGTGATCCTAATGACAGAAATACATGATCATATATATGTGTGTGTATCTATCTATCTATCTATCTATCTATCTATCTATCTATCTATATATATATATATATATCTTCAATAGCTGGCATTAGACATTTAGTTTCAAGATCAAGGGTTTATGTCCTTCTCCTGAGAGATAAGGAAATCTTGAACACGCCATTTCATTATTTTTAAATTAAACTTTCTATTCTATTTTACTGTGTTCCATTCCATTTTTTTTTTTCTGCCACAGCCCCAGGACTGTCTCTCGAGGCAACAATTAAATAATTATTGCATGAATGGTCATAACAAATATTCAAAATGTTTAGCAAAAAGAGAAGAGGATAAATGAAGCAGTACACAGTCTAGTCTGTGGAGTGACTTGTA
Organism: Talpa occidentalis; assembly: GCF_014898055.3. NCBI lineage: Eukaryota > Metazoa > Chordata > Mammalia > Eulipotyphla > Talpidae > Talpa > Talpa occidentalis. The sequence continues at coordinate 19,522,757 of NW_023602073.1, forward strand.
ATTTTTTGCTTTGTAAGGAAAAACTCTAAGAGTTCACACGGGAAAGTCCAAGCTATATTGTGGGGAAAAAACAAAAAACAAAAAAACAAGGAAGGCTTTGTTGGTATGCCCGCATTTCTCGAACAATCAAACAAAATATTTATGAATACAATTATGCAAATGCAGAGAAAATAGAGTTGTAAGTAACAATATATCGATGCGGTAACATTTGAGGGAGCATGGTACAGCTTTCACACTTTATTCACAACTTAGAATGGTAATCGGGAGTCAGGACTGTGGAGGTGAGACGCCGGCGTCCGTGTGCATGTGCGTAATTTACAAAGAAACTCCTCGAGAACGAGCAGACACCGGGGTAGGATTTCCTTTTTTAAAACACTTTTTAGTGTGGGCTGTGATCACACACATCAGCGCGAGCGCCAGCGCCGGCTGTGACAGGTGGGAAAGCGCTACAGGAACTTCCCTGGGGTGGGGGGGTGGGGGGCAGGGTCTGGGATAACGCGGGGGCACAGAGGAAAAGCGCCCCAGAACCCGCGGTAGAGCCCAACCTCCTCCCGCAGAACTAGGAAATTAACTAATCCGTCCCGAGTCTCCCGGGTTCCCGATAATCTCGCGATTTCTCAGAGGGGTTACTCGCCCCTCATTATTAAACGTTTTGGCCCCAAATCCCGCGACTTCCGAGAAGTATCGCGATGCTTCCGCTTCTAATTTTTTTTTTAATGTTCGTTATCCTTTTGAGAAAAAAGTGGAAAGTCAATTTCGGTAGGCACGTTATTTACGGCCTTCTGTTCACACAGATGCATTCATTTGGGAAATTAAGAGGGACAAAAAAGTATGTGTCAGAAGTGGGATTCGAACCCACGCCTCCATTCGGAGACCAGAATCCCCAGCGCGGGGAAGCGAAGCTTGAGTCTGGCGCCTTAGACCACTCGGCCATCCTGACACCCTGAGGAAGGCGGCAGATCTTTTGCTGAAATAGACTGGCGGAGCGGCGCCTCTGTGACGTAGTTCCTGCGTCGGCGTCAGAGTCCCCGGATAACCGTCCCCAAAGGAAAACCCAACCTGTAGGTGGAAGAGTTTGCGGGCCAAGGAGAGACGTATTATACCCGCGCGCTCAGGTGGGCACCGCTCTCCCCGGCCCTCCAAAGCCTGTCCTCCCCCAAATCTCAGGTGTGCTTGGTGGCGCCCTAGCGTCTCTTGCTTTAAGATAGTGAGAAATTAAAAAACATATATATACAAAAGGCCCGATAGTGTGGCCTCACCTAACTTGACCTCCTGTGTTTAGGTTCCCTTGACCCCCCCCCCACACTGCCTTGTCCCCCCGGAGTGACGCGTCCCAGGTCCAGAGGAGCCCCCGGGGCCACCTTCCCGTCCCTCCCACCTGTTCCGGATTCTAAACCTCCACGGCGTCCAGAGGCAGGTCGGGGTGACAGTCGGGCTGACGGGTCCGCCTCTCCCCGGGTTCTCAGTTTGGCACCAAGAGCGCTGAGCTCTGGGCCCGGAAGGTCCGAGGTCACTTATTTTAATGAAGCCCTGAGACTAAACAATAAGAGATGATTCCTTAACGAGGCCGGGCGCCCAGAGGGGTCACGTCAACGGTACCAAAATTGCCTTTGTATGCCGGTGGCTGCCCAGGACGGCGCCTGGCGTGCGTACGTGTTCCCGGTGGGGGCCGGGTCGACGATCTGGCCCGTGCAACTGCCGTGTTTTGGGCTGTGGGGTTCAGATTGGAGGGGGGGGTCGTTGTAAGCAAATTTTGTCCCTATAGGTTTTTTCTGTTTTTTTAACAAAGGTTTTCCTTTTTCTCCCTACCCGTCCCCCTTATTTTTTTCTGCAGGGCAAAGTTTAGTAGTTTTTTTTCCAGGATGAAATTTGAGTTTCAGTAGGCCCTCGCTAAGATTTACACTTTTTGATAGATACCCTATTTTTGAGAGTTAGAGAATGGGAAGTGAGAAGTACAGGGTTTCCTAATCTCCTTTCAAAATATGAGATTTGCTTATTTTCTTTCATAAGATGTAGATATATTGGAAGGAAGTTGTTATGGAAGTGATTTCCAACCTGGGTATAGTAACCTGCTCAAATTTTATATTATTTTTTTCTAATTGCAGAGGACTGCAGCAACCCCATGTCAAACCAGTGGGTGAACATTGGATTATTTCTATTTTTTCATTTTCATATGCAATATTGTAAAGGACATCCTTAGACATTTTCAAACGTCTGTAATGGTTTCTTCAGTTTATTAAATGGAAACCCTAGATCAAAGATTTCCAGTTTTACAAGTTTTTTTTTAGATTTATTTATTTTATACAAGTGCCGGGGTACAGGCCAGATGCGCAGGACAGTGAGAGGATTCACCAGAGACAGAGGGGGGAACAGAACAGGCAGACTGGGGAAATACATTGCGGGGAGCACAGTGCTCAACCTCCTGTGCCACCAGGGAAGGCCCTTACAAGCTTTTAAATACATATTATCAACCGCTCTCTCTACCAAAAATTTTGAAGAAATTCTGTGACCAACACAGAAGACTGTGATTAATTAGCAATAAAATTTTTTTAGATTTATTTTATTTACGCATACAAGAGCTGGGGTGTAGGCCAGAGATAGGGGGTGCAGGGAATTCACCAGACACAGAGTGTGAGAGAATTCACCAGACACAGAGTGGGGAGCAGAACAGGCAGATCTATTGAAATACACTGCTGAGGGGAGCAGTGTGGGAGACAGAAGAGGTCTGCTGCTCCATGTAGGTTAGCTGCTTGGCCAGGGGATGGAACTCGTGCTACTGTGGCTGTGGATAGCTTCATGGTACTGAGACTTAATCCCTTGCACCATCACGGAGGCCCAACGATAAAATATTTTAAAAAGTAAAAAGTGTAAGGCATTGTTTTATGCTTTACTAGTGAAGCTCACCATTAATGTTTAAATTATTTTTCTTTCTCAGTAGATTGTTTATCAATTTTTAATTGAGGTGTTCATCTTTCCATATTCATTTGTAAAACTCATTATATGAAAGATAAACCCTTGTGACCATTTCCATTTACCCAGAGCCAGGCAGAAATTCCTATCTTTTATTTAAAAAGTCCCTTAATTATGCAATCAGTTCTTATCTCACAGGAAACACTTTGAGCTATGAAATTAAGAAAGGTCCCATGTCGATCCTTCAGAGAACAAACTGTGTCCCACTTTTAGTGTCCTTGTAATGTCCTACATTTACTTTTCTCCCTTTTCATTTTTTTGTCCCATTCTTTCTTTCTGTCAAGTTAAACTCCTGCTACCTTGACTTTATGTTTAAAATGGCTTGAAGCACTTTCTGGAATATAATATGTAAATATCTTTACTGTTTATTAACAATACTTATTGTGCAAGAGGACTCCCCAGAGGCAGGCCTCAATTGGATGAAAATATCTTCTACAAGAAAGATTTTTTTTTAAGATTGATTTTTACTTCCTTATGCATATAAGAGCTGGGGTGTAGGCCAGAGGTGTGGAGGGTGAGAGGATTCACCAGAGAGCTGGGGAGCAAAACAGGCAGATTGACTGAAAACACTGCTGAGGGGAGCAGCAGGCAAGACAGAAGAGGTCTGCTGTGCCATGTGAGTCACCTCCCTGGCTGGGCATGGAACTCAGATGGAACTCAGTGGCTGGTGATAGCTTGATAGAGCTGAGACTTGAATCCCTGTGCCACCAAGGAGACCCCAAGTAGGATTTTGAAAGGCCTGAAGAAATAGTAAAATCATAGGGGTAGGGGAAAATGGAGATGAAATTGTATTCAAAGTGAGACTGATATAAGCTGATAGTTGATGAAAGTGGGAGATGGTGTAGGGGTGGGTGTTTCACGGTGTGTTTTCTTCATGTGTGCTTAAAGGTTTCCATAGCAAAGAGTTCAATAACAGAGGGGGAAAGTTGCTCACAATCTCATCAAAAGCATTTTTCTATTTGGGTACAGTTCTTTCCAGCTCTTTGTAAATATGTAGGTTGAAAAGTGTGAAATCTCTCTAGACTGAAATTTGTTTTTTCTCTTCCAATTCTTCTTGCGTTTGAAACCCTAAACAGGGCTTAACAATTACACTCCATACTATTATCCAGCTGTGTGTGCTCTGAATGAGGAATCTGGGAGAGATGAGTGTACCTCAAAAGGTTATTTTCAAATGCTCTGGCTAGATTTCAGACTTCAGATGCAAAAGCCAACAAATAAGCCAGATTTGAAAAAATTACATTTTCTCTCTGATATGGAAAAAGGGAATCTAACTGGTACAATAACATCAAATTCAAGTATTGTTTGCACAATTTGAAACCCAAGCTACTTTACTAACACCTTGGCAAAGCCAATTCCTTCTACAATAATCTACACCACCGCTGTTGGATTTTCTCATTTTCCTTCAAAGAGACCTATCCCAGGAGAAATTCTTGGATTAAAGAAGGCTCTAGGGCCTACTGATTTAATTACTAATCAAGTCAAAACTTACTTCAAGTGCCTTCTTAGCGGGTACCAGCCTCTCAGTCCCAAGAAAAAGGGTACCAAGAAATGTAGACCTGGGACTTCAGTTTCCTCTCAGACCACCACACTCCATGCTAAGGTCTCCTGTGACAGTGTTTCATTCATCCACAAGTCATCTTTGTTGCTCTGTACTTTATGTGATTTTTTTCCCCTTTTAATTCACTTTATTAACTCTTCCAGGAATAGATGCCATATTCTCTTCAAGACTCAAATTCAAGGTCTCCCAGGTGGCATAGGGGTAAGTATCAGAGCTATCATGCTATCGCCAGCAACTAAGGCCTTCCATCTGCAGGGAGGGAGCTAGTCCTCCTAGCACCACAGACCTCTCCTGTCTTGCCTGCTGCTCCCCTCAGCAGTGTATTTCAGTAGATCCACCTGTTCTCCCTACACTCCAGTTCTTGTATGCATAGATAAAAAGTAAATCTTTAAAAAAAAAAAAAAAACTCAAGTTCATTTAGGAGCCCAATCTTGATGAACTGCATATTGGTATGAAGGAATCAATTTTCATTTGTGAAGTGGCAGCTCACTATCATCAGTATGCCAAGAGCTCTTTGAGTTTTATTTTGCAGGGAGATGTAATTTCCATTTATGCTCTTTGTCAGGATCACAGATAACCAAAGGCATTAACAAATGGCTCTCATTTATCACATGATAGCCATTTGCTCTTAATGTTACACCTTTCAGTGGCAGGCAGTTACCACTATTCCCTCATTTTCTCAGCTGTACACTTTGGAGGGCATGTTTCCTTTTATTCTCTGAACCTGGCCCATCTGGACCTTGTCTACTCTTGGGAAGGGTGTTCTTCTCTCCCTCCCTGACCAGTGCAAACACTTCCCTTGGGGCAGGAAAGAACTAGAGAATGAGGAGTGGTCAAAGTTCTAGTGCAGGGGCCCTCCCTGGTGGTGCAAGGGATTAAGCACAGCACTGAGAAGCTAGCTGTAGCCTCTGCAGCGTGAGTTCGATCCCAGCCATGTATGCTGAAAGGGGCCCAAATCCTGATTCAGTGAATTCAAATGTTGCTTACCTGTCTGCCGATGAGTAAATTTATAATCACAGATTCATTCAAGCTCATCCAAATGGCAGGTTTTAAAAAAAAACTACAAATTAAAAATAATCTATGGCTAGGCCTCCATGGAGGCGCAGCGGTTGAGCACTGGGCTGCGAGGCTGCCCTTAGCCTCTGCAGCGCCAGTTCGATCCCCGGCCGCCCGTGAGGGTCCCACATGGTGTGCAGACCTCTCCTGCTGCGCCCACTGCTCCCCTCAGCAGTGTATAAAAAAAAAAAATAAATAATAATCTAGGCCTCATAATAGCCAATGACCAATAAATTACACCTACCTCTTCCACTGCATCCTCCCACTCACCCCACAGGTTATCATGATCATCTTATCTGTATTATGAAAGGGATATTATAAGGTGGCTTCTCCCGAGACATCACTCACTCAACATTGCTGGTAAGATTCACTCCTGAGTACATTTCCTCTCTAACTGCAGTAGCTTTGTTGAAGCCAAGGTTGCTTGGCTTGTCACTGCGCCAGCTGCTCTGCTGCTGATAAAAATGCATTAAGATGCTGCTCTTAGAGCACTAGAGGGAGGAAGAGCCTGCTGGGAGGAAGTAGGTGCAGTGTGAGACCCTCTCAGCCCAGTACTTCCGCAGTGAGGTCCAGGAGGCCATTCCAGAGGCACATTTCCTTCAGCAAGCAAGCTTCCGTATCCTTGGGTCCTTATTACTCTCTGCTGTGAAGGACCAAACTAAGTGAAAATGAAATGTGATTTTGACTGGGTGCCTTCACCCAGCTTCCCAGTTGTTGACGCTTGAGTAAACGAACTATTAAAGGTATCCCAGCTCAATGGACCTGACTGCAAGACTCCCAGTCTCTGCTCTGCTTTCCCAAGCAGAAAAGCATAACCTATGTGTATCGTGAGCAGGATACATGTGGTCATCATCAGCACGTGGTCACGTGCCATGCAGGTTTCTAGCCATGCACCTGGCACAAGTCATGTACCCTCTATGTACTTGAGTTTTTTTCATCTGTGAAACAAGGGCAATAATTCTCATTCTATAGGGGTGTTATGAGCTTTAACAAATCACTGTGCATCAAACACTGGTATATGTCTGTTAGTAATATTTTACATGTATGCTTAATATGCATGTTATATATTTACATCTAAGAATATTCAGCAAAGCTAATCTAGCTGCACTGAATCCCCTCTATTGGCCCAGTTGTATTCCCCTTGAATCTGGTGAATAAATGAATGAATTAGGACATGACATTACCAATTTATGATCTTCAGCCATTGAACCCCTATTAACAGGACTAAGTACAGACCCCCGGACCCTATATTCTGTGGACAGGATTCTGCAGAATGTCCAGAAGCAGAGAAAAATCCAAATCTCCAGGAAGGGAAATGTTCTCTCAGGCTGATATTTCCTCTTCAGCACATGGTGACCTTAGTACCCCAAAAGCTCAGGTTGGTGAGCCTGGGTTGGGAAGCAAGTTCTGGGCCCTCCAAACTATGCCAGCCATTGGAGCATTTCCCTACTGCCAGTTATAAAAAGGACTTGAGAGAACACTCTTAGAGAATTACAGGATTAGCCAAGACAGAACTATAGGCTGTAGAAATTTAACGTGTTCTCAGCACCATTAGAAGTAGGGGCATGATACTGAGAAAGTTTTACTGCTTACTTGAAAGTAAAATGCTGGACAGAGCAGGGTCTGGATCCAACAGGGAAATGAACACGACTGACCCATCTCCAACTCCATGCCCCCATCTGTGACCCCAACAGCCGATCATAGCAAGAGCAAGAAAGCAACAGCCAGGTAAACAACATCCATACTCACTTTATTTTCAAACAGAGGGGCATGTACCCAAAGAGAAGTAGGACGGAAAACCATCATGGGGGCTTGCTCAACGTGACCTGCCTTAGTCTTCTGCGCCAGAATGCCTGGGGACCCACAGGCCACGGGATGGTGCCGCTGCTGGGTGCTGCACGTGTTAAGAAGGTCAGTTCCTCCATCCCCCCAAGGAGATGGAGAAAAGGAGGCAAAAAAGTCAATGAATCCCTGGAATGCTGCCCCAAAACCCTTCCAGGGATGGTGCATGACTGACCGTCAGTCCACAGATATGAGTGGGAGAGGATCGAGGAACAATGGACAGTGTTAGGAAGAAGTGATCTTGGGTGACCTGCATCCAGCACCTGGACACACCTTTCATGAGAGTGAAGTGAGCAGACAGAGCCCTCGGGAAAGATACAGAGGCAAAGAGCACATTGATTAGAACATTATCTCATAACCAAGATGAGGTCACTTCCCGCCATTATTGTCAAATAACTGTAACTAATCAACACATACAGAGGCCTCTTTCATGGAATTAATAAAACTACAGCAGATTAGGAATCAGGATAGAGGTACTTTTCCCAGAAGGAAAATCTGGGATAGAGGGAGCCATGCTGACGGGACCTTGCAGCTCCTCTCTTGGTTCTGAAAAAGGAACCCTAGTCCAGAAATGTTGAGTATCCAGGATCATCATGGGGGTTAACCAGAGGAAGCCAGGCCGAGCCAATGCGTGAGCGTCTTGTGCGGCTCTCCAAATCCAAAGGTCGTCCATATTCTCTATCCTCTCCAGGAATGTATGACCAAAAAGTGGGAAACACTGGAGGTGGGCAGCTGTGGGTTGTTTTTTTTTTTTTATTTCTGGGCATCTTGATACTTTTCATTACATCTCACAATTTGCATGGGAAGGGAGAGGATGGTAGCGGACATGGACTTCCTGTCCCCACCGCAAGGGCACGGACGGTGGCAGGGACATCCGGCTGTGACGGACAGGAAGCAGCGAGGCAACAGGATGCCTTCTGCCTGGGGTGGGATTATGGCCAATAGCCCCTTTGGCCCGAGTTCACCTCCTCAAGGGGAGGTCTCCATGGAATGACCATGATTCCCAACATGGCCGGAGAAACCATCAATCCCGCTCATGGGACAGATGATCAGCGGAGCCGCGCTCTTCCCGCCCGAGTAACTCAGACTGAAGTAGGGCCGGACAGGCCCACAGAAGGTGGCGTGAGAGAAGGTAAAGGTGTGACACCGCTCTGTCACGTTGTAGAAGGAGACCTCGCCCGCATCATAGTCCAAGAAAATCCCCACCCGCTGGAGAGGGGTCCGCAGGGGGAGGGCTGTCATTGGGGAGGTCAGCGCCCAGTATTCCTTCCCATACCACAGGGACACTGCCCAGAATCCATTCTGGGGGGCCGAAGTTACTCCACCTTTTCTGCACACCGAGTCTTCGCAGACGCCTATGGTCCACTTGGCCTTATCTCCCACCTCCACCTCCCAGTAGTGTCTCCCAGCGATGAAGCATGGAGAGCCCAGGACACAGGGGAACAGGTTGAAGCGCTCGGGGTTGTCGGGCAGGTCCTGCTGGAGGTAACTGTAGCGAACTTGCCGCAGGTTGTCGGAGAGGATCAGGCTGGGGTAGGCCGTGTCTGGGTCCAGGGTCACGTCCACTGCAGAGACAGCAAGGAAGGGGTGTTAGCGGGGGCCAGGAGAGCTCACACTGGAGACCCAGCTTTTCTCCTATTTCCCTGAGAATAGACCAAAGGCTTCCCTCTCCAGGCTGCACCCACCTTCCGATGAAGTGCACCCTAAAGTTAACATTCCCAAAATTACTGTCTGGACTAGTTGGTGGTAACCCTTTTTAAAGCTGAGACAGCAGGGAGTCGTCTGAGTACTAAGATTTTACTCCATTTGCTTGCTTTCACAGAAGCCTAGGTGCCCCGTTCTGGCTTCAACAATCTGTCCATGACACTCTCCCAGTCTCTCCTCATGTTACAGGTATACCCCCTATCCCCAGCCAGACACTGAGCTCCCAGGGCAGGGTAGTGTCTTATTGCTCTCTGTCCCTTATACGTTAGTCACCATGGGACCCAAGCAAGGCATTCAATTCATACTTGCTGGAAGAACTGAATATGCATCACAACAATTGGGCACCAATGGGAGAACCACCTTATGTGATGCCCCTCTCTCCATGAAGACTCCACCTCACCTGACTGTGACTGTGGGAAGTGCACACTTCAGTTTTTGGTACCGCTGGGTCACAGATTTACCCAGTTTCTCTGAACCTTAGGTGAAGATGTTCATCAAGGAGAAGGGGGCATTTCAACTCCTGCCCCAAGAGACAGTGATGGAATGACACCATCTCCTAGATGCCCCCCAGCACACAAGAGTTGAACTCAACCACTCTCTTTAGAAGAAGACAGCTTTTGAAAAGGCAGGACAGATACCAGTGGCCTAGAAGCATTCAACCCTTGGGATTTGATGCTTCCTCACTATAATCCTTCTCTTGATTTCCTAATTCAAAGGTCCATACTTTAACTCTGAAGCATTGTAGGAGCAGAGATGCTATAAACACACAGAAATCACCAATTTTTTTTGTGGTGGTGGTTTATCATTTTTATATGTAACCTGAAGGATCCAAATTTAGGTGATTTCCAAAATCATTCACCATAGGGTAAGGTTCATAAGGATTTTTTACTCCTTCCCCTGGATGGTTTGATCACCTGTCACCTACCTGAGTATAATTGAGCCTCTCTCAATTCTGAAAGAACAAGGAAAAAAGAAGTTATGGAACTCATATGCATATTCCAGAAGATACCAAAATGAAGCAGCTGGGTCGGAATCATTATAGAGAGGCGGTCTCCACTGGGAACGCCTGTTGTCGGCCAGGCACCGATTCTTCATATGATGCATGAATCCACCATCGGGTCAAGAGTTTGAAGGGAAGAGGGCTGGGAGCGCTGGGTAGAAGCATAATCACAGGCTTGTCACTGGGCGCATATTGGGTGAAATCAAGATAGAGGGAGGACTCCACCCTTCAGGGGGCCAGCTGGCTCTGCAGGGGGCAACAGATCCCAAGCCCATACCACGGACAGCTCTTTGCTCTTCTAAGCCACCTCTGTCCTAGGCCTGGGTGGCAGAGGAGACACCCAACTGGGACAAGTAAGACCATTCACTGAAAAGGCACTGTACAGCTGGCAAAGCATCTACACCACAGACAGGTTCTTAGCGAAACTTTCTGTGTCCCTAACTGCCAAAAAAGCCTGTCTCTGGAAAGATCCAAAGCAAATAAGGATCTGGCTAGATAACCCCTAAATCATTGGAGATTATGGAGATCCGTAATTTGTAATAAGCAGGAAAAGGGATTCAGAATCTACCAGATAGCCTGGGAAGTGTACACTTAATATGGAGCCAACCTCTAACTGAATGTAGCACACAAGCAGGACATTATATCTTGAGAAGAGCTTTCCCTAAGTACCTACAATACTTTAACAAACATAAAATTCGGTTTATTCTGTGTCACATTCCAGTTTTTAGACCTTAGACATGGTAACTAATTTAATTAATACAACATTGTGAGGTTAGAACTGCACTTTGCCTCATTTATGGAAGAGGATGTTACAGAGCAGAATCCAAAGGAGCAGAGCTGGGCCCGGAACCCCCTGTGGAGCGCGTGGGTTGGGGGGCCTGCCAAGTTCCTCCTGACCTGGTTGGCACACAAGCCAACCAGAAGGGTCAGTCAATTGTTAAATATAAATATTTGTTCAAATGAAACCTACTAGAATAGGCAGTTCCTGCCTATTCTCTTTCCCAAGGAGGAGGAGGAAAAATCAAAAATGATCAAACTCATTCTGGGTTAACAGCAAAGAGTTATTTTTCTCCTTCATTGTAGATGAGACGTGACTGGATGGAGTTAAGAGACTTCAAACTGAAACATGAGGCTACTGAGAAAAGGAACAAAGCAGAAGCAAGCTATAAAATCCCAGGTAAGCCTGGCCAGTGGGGTCACCCCTTTTGTCTTTCCCCCTACTTTTTTTTTTTTTTTTTTAAAGATTTGTTTTTATTTATTTATACAAGCACTGGGTACAGTCAGAAGCGCGGGAGGGTGAGAGAATTCACCAGAGCCAGAGTGGGGAGCAGAGCAGGCAGAAGGACCAAGGTACACTGCTGAGGGGAGCAGTGGGCGGCAGGAGAGGTCGGCGCGCCATGTGGGACCCTTCTCCGGTGGCCGGGGAGCAGCCGGGGATCGAACCAGCGCTGCAGAGGCCGCGGGCAGCTTCACAACCCAGCGCTCAACCGCTGCGCCACCGGGGAGGCCCTCCCCCTACTTTTAATGAGATGTTCATCTTCCCAGAAATGTTCAACATCAAAAGCCCATTAAATAAAAAATTTTTTTTTACCTTGGATTTTCTCCATATCCGACTGCATTTTTTCTAAGAGGAGAGAAAAAGATATTCAATTTGTACCCCACTACCCAGCAGAACTCACCCTTGCAGGCAGCACAGATATCAGAGCACCAACCTGCACCCCTGTGGGCCTGCTCTCACATTACCTGTGAACTGCTTCAGACTCTCAGTCAAGAACAGGCATTTTTGGGCAAAAATGTGGATTTTTTCTTGCAGATCTGGAGGTGTGATCCAAGGTTCAGGGATCCTAATCCTTTCAGCTCTACGTTAAAAAAAAAAAGGGAGGTGGGGAGTGAATCACAAGTCACTAGATTCCATGACAGTCCTTGTGTCTGGGTGGGCAGCGACCCACAATCTTCCGGTTTTCAAACACGGTGAGAATGACAGCTTCGGACAGACAGGCACTCTGGACAATATCCACTTAGCCACCCTCTAAAGGGGTCCAAGGCACGACTGATTGCTAATTGCCTACCCAGTATCACTTCTCCCATCTTCCATATTTTACTGGGCTCATGGGTGAGGGATCTAGATGTCACACAGGACTGCCTTCTGTTCAGGGACAGTTAAGAAACCCCTTTTGGCAGCTTGAGAATTCTGCCTATAGAGGAATGTGCTATGACTTATCTCCTCCCTGCTGGCTGGCATTCTAGCAGAGCAGTCAGGACTGCCAGCATGAGGGCCCTAACTGGTAGACAAGTGAATGGAAAGAAAGCTGAGTGGCTGATGGTCCCATCACACCAGCTCTGACTATGTATGCGTAAATTTCTTACCTGGTGACAATTTTTTTAATTATGTCTAAGTTTTAAACCAGTGAAATTTTGGGTTTCCCATTTCAAATAACCAAACCTAAACCTTAATGTCATAACGGGCTAGTGTCTCAGGGATCTACCTCCTTAGTCATCCCCAGAACTATCTACTCCTCCCCGACACTAGGCTGGCCCCAAAAAGTAACAGGTAAAGACAGTACTTTCTGAGGTCATCTGCCTGGAACTGTACAACCTCTAGTCTCTACCTCAAGAATCTCAATTCTGTCAACATGATTTTCTCCACATAGTCCTTTCAGTCAACCTGCCCCAGAAGGCCAGGAGGCCAGGAGACCAGTCCACCTCCTCAAAAGGATCCACTTCTTGAAGCTACATTTTCTTCTGGAGGGATTTTACCCACCAGGATTTTAATCAGCCTCAAAGCTCAGCTCCCTCAAAGTCAGTCTCCGCCCCTTACAGGCTCTCTTGCACCAGATGTGATGTTCCAAGGCCTCTTCCACTGCCCATGCTCTCCACCCTGCAAACATAGCTCGGCCTTTCTGTCTTGCCCACTCCAAGCTCACTCTGCTCATTCGTGCCCCAACCCCCAGGGAGTGCTTCCTCACTTTCCTCCTGATGGAACAGGAGAATTGGGGAGCAACAACCACAAAGGACCTTCGTACTTTGCCCAGATCCCTGTAAATCTCCACCCCTCATGGAATTGTCCTCATAAACCAGCATCACCCTCCCCGCTGACCCTCCACGCCACCCTCTCACCTCAACTTGTGAGTAGTGCCTCAGTGGTACTGAGAAGAACTTCCATCTACCTAGTTCTGTGTACATTAGTGACTTGACTCAAGGACAGGCAGATACGTGTGGTCTAGTACAGTGTCCACCTCAGGTCTGGGTTCTTTTCAGGATTTATTAAGGGCCAGGGAATTGATCTTCCTGTACTTGATTTAACACTGGAGAGAGAGAAAACTGTACCTGCTCAGTGTGTCCCCGATGTCCTACAAGAGAAAGGAAAAGGAAAACCATGAGAAGTCATTCATAACTGCAGTTTGTTTGCTGAAAACCCAACCACAGGCCGGCCTCCTGGCAGATACTGAGAGAAATGGAGCAGAATTCAAAGTCGAAGAACTAAAAAATCTGGAAGAGGAGACTGGGGGGCACGCTATTTGCTACACCAGCATTTCTGTGTCCTCCGCACCCACCGTCGTGATCAAGGACCTCATGATTCCAGACTAACTTAAGCAATCCTCCACAGACAGTCATCTACCCACTCAGCTTGCTTTGACTTTTAACTGTGAAATAATTTCAAACACACAGAAAACCCACTAGAACAAAAAGCTCCTATATACTGTTTTCCTAGACTTGCTAGATTATTATAAACGTTTATCTTTAGGACCGTGTGAGACATCATTGTTTACATCATACCCCTTTACACTCCCTATTTCCAAAGAAGAAACATAAAACTTTCTTATCTAACTATATACAATTATCAAACTCTGGAAATTGAACGTGGATACAACACATTTATCTAACATGCGCCTGTATTCTAACCTGACTAATGGTCTTAATAACCTTCCTTATAGCTACTGCCCTCCCTGCTCAGGTAATCCAGGGTCAGCCATTGCATTTATCTAGCGTGGCATGTGTGTCTAATCTGGAACAGTTCCTTAATGTTGATTTCTCTTTGTGACACTGAATTTGACGCAGTAACAGGCTGTTTTACAGGACATCCCCCATTTGTGTTTGTCAGACATTCACCAGGGTTAAGTTCAGATTGTACCATCTTTAATTAGTGCATTTTGTATCTTTCTGAAGGTACATGGTATCACCTTGCCCCTTATAGCTGATAATGATTTTGATCACTGTATGGTACTATTTTTTCCTCTTGGAATTAAGTCATCTATGAATCTTTGAAATTATGTTAACAATGTAATTCCTAGCAAACTTCCCCCCCCCTTAGATTTGGTATCCACCATTAAATGTCAAAATTCTGTCTATATTATGTAGTTGGCTTTCTACTGGAAGGGTTTTTCCTTATTATTATTAAAGACTATTACATTCTTGTTTTCTTCATTGGATTATAACCCACCACTGTTCTTATTTGGTGCTCAAATGTCTAAGACTTGGCAAGAGTCTCTGTCACTCTCCTATTCATTCCATTCCCATTCTCTCCTCCATATTATTCTCTGGTTTGTTCTTCCAGTGTTTCCTTTGTTAAAATAAGCAGACACATGTACTATCCAATTCTCTTCTTTCACATGCATAAGCTAGCATACTCTGTATTTTGCACTTTGATATTTTTCTCTCAACAATATACTGTTTCCTAGAACTGATTCTCAATCAGTTCACAGATATCTACCATCTTCCTTTTGGCAGCTGCATAGTACTGGCATGCACGCGTGCGTGCGTGCGTGCGTGTTTAACATAACCAATCGTCTAGGTTGGGCAGCTGTTTTCAATATTTTCTAATTACAACGTGACAGCAAGTGACCTTGTCCATATGCCTTTTTATACACGTTTTCAAGGTATATCTTCAAGATAAATTTCTAGGAGGATTCTTGGTCAAATTCTACCTGTATATAGTTTTGTTAAATTCTGTCAACACAATCTGCATTGTCATCAGCATATGAGTGTGTCTCCCTCATCTTTAAGAAAAATTTGTTATTCTAAAGGGTAAGAAGGGGTATCTTAGTCTGGTTTTAATTTCCCTTATTAAGAGTACAATTGAACATCTCTTCACATATTCAAGGGTCTAATTATTATTTCTTTCGGAACTTGCCATTCATATCTTTTGCTCATTTTCCTATAGAATTTTGATCTTTCATCCTTCTCCCCCTCAGTTTCTAGAGCCATCAATTCTGTATGTGATGTTTTAGTATCTACTAGAACCCAGTCCCCAACCCATAGCTCTTCTTTCTCAGTGCTTCCTTGCTTTTTTATGTATTTATTCTTTCTTAAATTTACTATGAAAAAAGTGACAATTTTGATGGACAATGCTGAGATATCTTACCCAAGAGCAAGGATGTCTTTTTATTAGCTTGAGTTTGTTTTGAGCCTATGAGGATTGTTTTATAATGTTCTCCATGCAGGTTTTAAAAGTTTATTCTTGGGCCTACCCTGGTGAGGCAGGCGGTTGATCGCCACACTGTGAAGCTGTCCGCAGCCTCTGCAGCGCTGGTTCGATCCCGGCCAGCTGGCGAGAGTCCCACATGGTGCAACAGACCTCTCCTGTCTCGCTCGCTGCTCCCCTCAGCAATGTATTTTGTCAGTCTGCCTGTTCTGTTCCCCGCTCTGTCTCTGGTGAATCCTCTCACCCTCCTGCGCAACTGGCCTGTACGCAGGTTCTTGTATAAATCAATCAATCAATCAATCAATCAATCTATAAAAAAAAAGTTTATTGCCAAGTATTTTTTTCCCCAAGTATTTTTTTTTAAAGATTTATTTATTTGTTTATACAAGCACTGGGTACAGTCAGAAGCGTGGGAGGGTGAGAGAATTCTCCAGAGCCAGATCAGGGAGCAGAACAGGCAGACTGACGAAATACACTGCTGAGGGGAGCAGCGGGCACAGCAGGAGAGGTCTGAGCGCCATGTGGGACCCTTGCCGGCCAGCTGGGGGTCGAACCAGTGCTGCAGAGGCTGCGGGCACCTTTGCAGCCCAGCGCTCAACCGCTGTGCCACCGGGGAGGCCCTATTCCCAAGTATTTTATCTTGTTTTTTTTTTTTTTTCAAATTAGAAATGGGGTTTTCTCTTTTGATATGTCTTCTAGTGGCTGTTCTCTGTGCCCACTGCTGATTTCTGTCTGTTAATTTTATTTCTTGCTGCCTTGCTGAATTCTGTAGTTAGTACTATCACTGGTTCTTTAATTTACAATTATCTATCATGTCATCTCCAAGTAAGAGTTTCTTTTCTAATTCTTGCTTGTAATTTTTTCTCTGATCTAAGCAAATTAAATTTCCAGTTAAAACCTACAAACAAAAACAAACAAAAACCCTCCAGTACGATGCTAATAAAAGTAGACTCCAGCCCCTATGAAAAATAGTACAGAGGTTCCTCAGAATATTAAAAACAGACCATATGACCCATCAAGTCCACTCCCAGGTATTGATCTGAAGAATGCAAAAACACCAGGTTAAAGGGACAGATGCATGCCAGTGTTCATTACAGTACTATTTAGTATAGCCAAGTGTTATGAAAACCTCAATGCCCATCAAAAAAGCAGTGGATTAAGATGTGGTCTATATACACTATGGAATACTACTCAGCCATAAAAAAGATAAACTTGCCATTTTTGACAATATGTATGGAACTGGAGGGGGTTATGCTAAGTGAAATATGTCACAAGGAAAAAGACAAATACTGGATGATTTCACTCATGTGGAATATAGAGAAACAAAATAACGGAACTGACAAAAACAGACCAAAAGAAACCTCTAGAAGTATTACTAGGGAGGAAGAATCTGAGTGCTTTGGTGGGTGTGGTGATAGGCATCTGAGGAGGTATAAACCTATCTGTCTAAATCATACAGCGTTGTAAACCAGTGTGACCTCCATAAAAGCATATAAACATCCATACCAATAAACAACAGTGAGCATCATGCTTTATTCCTGACCTCGGTGGGAACATGGCTTGAATTTCCCTGTTAAGGAAGTTTCAGCTTGTTTTTCCACTGACTTCAACCATCACCACTCTTTGTTTGGGATCAAAATCCTCTCCCCTTTGAAGCTGACAACCTCTTTCTTTCTCCACTTTTCTTATCATATAGATTCAATGATGCACAGTCTACCTATTCAAAAATAATCTCACAAATACCTTCTACCTTAAAAAAAGTATTTTAAAGCCTCCAGTGCTGGCTTTAGCAGCACAGATGTATTTTCAAATTGGAACCAGGCAGAGACACTCTCACATGCACACACAATGGACACATTTGTTAAGTGGGTCATAGTTTTAAAGTCACATATAAAGTGTTTTATATTTTTAAAGTTCACAGCAGCACTACGCACAATAGCCAAAAGGTGAAAACAAACCCTCACCAGCTGATGAAAGTATAATCAAGTGATGTGTACAAGGCAATACTCTGTCCTATAAACAGAACTGAAATATACATCATAGAAGAAACTTGAACAAAGTATCCTAAGTAGAGAAGCCAGATGGAAGAGACTGATGACCCCACTTAGCTCACATCCAGAATAGGGGAGCCCACAGAGACACACAGATGAGTGGTTGCAGTGGGTAGAAGGAATGAAGGGGCTCTTTAACAGTACAGGGTTTTCTTTTGAGGTGACGCTCGGAGATGGATCACTGAGTTTAGAGCGGACACAAAGCCATCCTGTGAAATGGGTGAGAGCTGAACTCTGATACTAATCACATGAAAATGAAACATAAAACAAGTTCATCTCGCAGAGCCCCCATCCTGCATGGGCCCCACCAGCCGCCTGCCCTGTGACTACACCAGAGCAGACGAGAAAGTCATAAAACAGCCCACCGGCCCAGGATAACCGATGTTCACGTAACAGTCTTCCTCTGTCTCACACTAGTCAGAGATGGCACAGCCTGAATTTGACGAGAGGAATAACTGACAACCACAAGCAGAATATCTGAAAAACATAAATTAGTTACTTTCTAAAAAATAATTAGCCTGCATGGAACCAAGGTCAATATCATGAAAGACAAATCTACACCAAGGAATGGTTCCCCTTTCAACAGGTCATTATTAATTAACATTATTAGGACAGTTGGTTCAATTATGTCATGGGCAGTGGGTGAGATAAATGTATCCATGTTCAATTTCTTGCATTTGATAACTGTCCTTTAGTTATAAGAAAACATTCTTGATCTTAAGATACACACACCCAAGTCTAAAGTGGTAGAATACAAGCAGCGATCTCCTGAATGATCCTGAAGATAACTATGCTTATAATAACCTGGCAAGCCTGGGGAAAGAGTGTACAGGAGCTCTTTGTTCTAGCAGCTTTTCTGTGTATTGCAAGTCATTTCACAGTTGAAAATCAAGGACAACAAGCTGGCCAGGTAGGTAACTGCAACCATGGTCCAGGGAAAGATGCCTGAGTTAGTGAATCTGAAATCACGAGGTTCTTTCCCATGTTTTTCAAAGCCCCTATTTCCCATGTTTTTCAACCCCCCCCTTCATAGCAACAAAATGATCCAGCTTTTCAACTTCAAGAGTATAAAGTCTTGGGTTTCTGCTACCAAACTTGACAACCTGCCTCTACCTCCTGCCCCTCATCTTCCTTCTCCCAGACCATGCATGTCTTGCCAACACATGGGTCAGACCCCACATGATGTAATGAATAATTGAGGTGAAAGAGGCTCAGAGAGCGCATCAGACCACCTGTGCAGGACAGGCCCTTCGCCTTTCTGCAACTGACTTATCTGAGACGTGCACCCACGGCCTCCAGCATACATGCTTTCTCCCTGACGTGCCCCACAGAGCTCAGCGAGTCAAAGACAAAGCAGAGTGGCAAAGATGGGAGGCTTCCTGGCAGCTGCGCTGGGCTTACCTGCAGGAGCTCCCTGGTGGGCTGCTGCTGCTTCTCCTCCAGCTGGGCAATGAGGCTGCTGAGGTGGGAGATGTTGCAGGAGAACTGGGTGATGGCACCATTGATGCTGTTGTAGATGGCCAGGTCCAGCTCTTCCAGGCGTGCCAGGAGCCGATACTCATGCTCCTTCAAGGAGTGGTAGAGCTGCTCGAACTCCCAAACGATCTTCTCCCGCTCCATCTGCGTCAGGCTCTGAGGATGACAGGGAAGGGCAGTGAAGAGAGGAGAGACTCACTCTAGGCCCCTTTGCATTTCTCCCCAGCTCTGCACCCCCAGGCCCCATCACTGGGTTCCAGGACAAAACACGTGTGACTTGTTCACTGACTCGCTTTTCCCAGTCTACACTGAATGGATATATTCCGATAGAGAACTGAATTGCCCCAGTGATAACCGAGACACAGCCCTCTGCCCTCAAGGACAAGCGTGTTATGGGAGTCAGGTGCACATGACACATGTCACCAGGGTGGACAAGCAAAGAGCATGGGCGCCCGTGGTGGGAGAGGTCAGTGGAGCCTTCCCTGGAACAAAGTCCATGCCTCCCGCAGGATGAACGGAAGTTCACTGCGTGGCCTCCAGGTAGAAGAAATGAGGTGGGCAAAGGGGGAGCAGGGAGAGAAGGCCATGGCGAAGCCCACGATGCTGAGGGAAGAGGCCAGAAAGGGAAGACAAGAGCAGAGCGCACTTGCCTGGCAGGCTGAGGCAAGGACTTTAATGCAACAGGGAGCCAGGAAAGATAAGCAGGAAAGTGACATGATCAGATGAGCTGGGTGGAAGATGGCCTGGAGAACTCAAGCAGTTTCTACAATCCATGCACGATAACCCTGACCAGTCCCCTGAGGCCCCTTACCTGTGGCCTTCAAGGCTGTTTGGCAACACCCTATCTCACTGGCTTTGCAAACGGGTTCCTCTTGGCACAAACTTGTTGGCCAAAGCTTGTCTGCCCTTCCTTCTCCAGCCCACCTCCCAATGTTAAAGTCTGACTCTAAACCAAAAGTCAGCAAATTCTATTCGTTTAGTTCCTAGCAGTAAAGTTTTATGGGTCATCACCACACCCTTTCATTTGCTTATATCTTGGCTGTCTCTGAGCAAAACTGTGGCAGAGATTATAAGGCCCACCGAGTTAAGAATATTCACTATCTGATCCTTTACAAAGACGTTTGCTAACACCTGTTTTAAACCCGTTTAAACTCCTTCCCCACTAGCCACCCTTCCTATGCACTCCCCATGCAAATTGGTGATGCACACACACCTTTGTTCATAAATACTTTTCATAAGCTCACAGTTGTCCTCAGTTGGAGAAGACTTAAGACATAACCCATGCAGTATGATCTTAGAAATTAAAAATTAAAGCTGAAAGACACCTTAAATATCAACTAGTTCAGTGCTTCTCCAAGAGCGTGCTATCAGCACCTGGTAGGGACGCTGCTGCCTGAATGGGGCTGTCTTTTGCATGTAGAACATACAGCACCCTGGCCACTATCCTCATCCACTCAAGTGCCAGTCAAGTGCCAACACAAGAAACAGCCACAAAAGACTGGGGAAAAGGAGAGCGCAGTATTAGTCACGAGAGAGAACTACAAGCCTAGTCCAGTCTACCCATTTCACAGATGAGGACACTGAGCCCAGAGAGACTGCATTACTCTCTCCATCTGTAATTGGCTCGTGTCAAAGCCAAGAGGTATGTTCAGATGCCCTTCTGTGACAATCCTCCCCACCCAGGAGGACACTGGTGTCCATCGTGACTTCAGTACACCCACTTGAGAAGACCCTCCAGTGAGCAGGGGAGCTGAGGTTTGAACTGATTACGTGGGGAACAAGTGGTAGGACCTGAGGCCATCATGGGAACAAGTTTCCCATCCATAAGGTCTTTATTACAGCCCATCCAGCCCTGACAAAATCTCTCATAAGAAAATGCTTGTCAATACTAGTCTAAGAGTTTGCTCTTCAGTTGTAAATACCTCTAATGGGTGCAGACTTGTAGTGTTTATTATCCAAAAAAATGCTCCTAGGTGGTAGATAAGTATATAAGTCTCAGTATCCATTGGCTTTTCCCACTGGGTTTCAAAACAAAACCTGCAAATACCCCAACCACCAATTGGCAGAACAGAATCAAAGCATTGTCAAGAAATGGACACTCCAGCTAAGTGATAGTGGGGCTCACGCAGCCCCCCTCAGCATCTGAAGATACTAAAGGAAGCTGTGCTCAAGAATTTCACTTCTCTCAGCTGTCACAGGCCAGCCTGACCTGCACAGAGCAGACAGGTCAAACCTCAACAGGTCCCATCTCCAGGGGTTCCAATCTAGGCTCTCCTGCCCTTTCCCCCCAAATATGGGAAGCCCTTGCTTCTGCAGCTGAGTTCCCAACTGCAACAAGGGAAGTTTCACCTGCACTCTCAGAAGTTCTGGGCAGCCTAGGTGGCTGAAGTTAACATCAGGCTCCCCCAAAGCCCATCAACAGCAGCAGCAACACTGGCTGTGGCCCTTACCAGGAGTTCAGCTCTTGCCTGCTCCCCTTGTGCCCGACGCCTCTTCTTTAAGTCTTTCACTCTTTTCAGGTGGTCCAGCTGGTTCTGGATTTGCTCCTGAGAATGGCAAAAAGAGTCGGGCAGCTCAAGATCGGGTGGCCCTTAGCATCCGCAGGGCTATTTTGCTTCTCATAGCCAACCCACCTTCTGACCACCAGCCCTCACCAAAGCACTTGAAAAGGAAGTCACTGCCCCTCTCCTTTGTTTGTGTATCTCCAAGGGTGACTGCTGCTTAAAGTTAAATCGGAGTTCTTCTTAGAGGCATACAGTAAAAAGGCCTTCACCTGGCTTATTTTTCTCAAGTGTGACATGGGGAACATCACCGTCCCAAACTACTGGTTACCGCCAACGTCATACATGTGAATGCACCATAACCGTTAAGGGATGAGTTATGCACGAATGTACTCACATTTCAACATGCACATAACTGTGTGTATTCCTGCAGCCCTCACAGAGCCAACACACAGGGGCGGGCACTCCGGGAACGCTGTGTTACAACCGTTTTACACTTAATACTTTGTGTCCTTGTTACTGTTTCTCAGCTGCTCTGTTCGTTCGACAGTTCCCCATGGGCTCCGCTCGTCATTTTATTTTTTACTCTTCCAAATAACAGCTTCGAGGCGTCTCGGCGTGGCTAAGCGACACGCTCCAGCGGGAAAGAGCTCGGTTCGGTTCGTGGAGCTTTTCTAGAACAGGACGCAGCACAGGCCGTGCCGGGCCACGCTTAGCCTACGTGGTGGGCAGCAGCCGGGGGCGTCGGCCGCCGGCGACGTCGGGGGGTGTCTGGTCAGAGCGCATCTCGGAGCCCCGGGAGGATGAGCGTCTCGGAGCTGGTCGCGGCGCGCGCGGCCTCACGCACATCTCCGATGCGGTCAAGGAGGCGCTCCCAGGCCCGTCCTTACGGATCGTGCGCCCGCGGACCGGTCACCAGAGGAGAGTGAGAGTGGGGTGAGGAGACTTCGGACTTCCTCACCAGCCACAGGTTCTCCTCCCCACTGTGAGTGCCGCGGCTCGGGAGCGGACAGAGAGGAAATGACGGCTGAGCGCCACACGTCCGGCTCAGCCATTTTCTAGGCGGAAAAAAGGCAGCCCCTTTGGCTCTCGCCTGCCTTTGTCCGCGCGCGCCCCCCGCCCCCCGGCGCGGCCCTCACCTTGAAGCCCTCCACCGCCTCCTCGAGCGGCAGCACGCTGTGGCCGCGGTGCTCGCGCGAGCGGTCGCACACCACGCAGATGGGCATCTGGTCCTCCTCGCAGTACAGCTTCAGGGGCTCGCGGTGCTTCTCGCACACGCCCATCTCGCCCCCCGGGCCCGACGGCCGCTCGGTGCGCAGCTGCTTCACCAGCTGGGTCACGTTGGCCAGGTGCCGGTTGGGCCGCATGTGCCGCTGCGGGAAGGTCTCCCGGCACTGCGGGCACGACACGTTGGTCTCGGCCGCACCCCAGCAGCGCGCGAGGCAGGCGCAACAGATGTTGTGGCCGCAGTCGAGCATCATGGGCTCGGCGAAGTACTGCAGGCACACGGGGCAGGTGGTCTCCTGCTGCAGGCACTCGGCCACGCTCCCGGAGGCCATGGCGCGGGCCCGCGGGGGCGCACGAGCATGGGCCCCGGCGCCCGGCCCTGCGCGCAGCCCGACTCGACCGCGCGCCCGCCGCTCCGCCGCCTCGGGGCGGCGCGGGGCGGCGAGCCGGGCGGACGGAGGGCGGCGCCTCCCGGGCCCCGCTCTCAGGCGCGCCCGCGCGCGGGCCCCTCGCACAGGCCGGGCCGTTCCCGGCGCCGCAGCTCCCGGCCGAGCGATCGCGGGGACGCGGCGGCCCCACCCGGCCCGGCGGCTCCGCGAGGGGGCCGCGAAGGGGGCGCCGCGGGGCCGGCTCGCGGAGCCGGGCGCTCGGGGCGCGCGAGACAACGTGGCCGCGTCCGAGCGGATCCCGGCCGCCGCGGAGACCCCACCCCGGCGCGAGCGGAAGGGGCGGCCCGGGGGCGGGGCCTGGCGCGCGCCGCCCGCCGTCGTGGCCGCGGGACCCGGGCGTCTCCGGCGGGAGAGCGGCGCGTCCGGCCACCGGCCGCGGGAGGCGCGGCGCGACCCCCGGCCGCGGGGACGGGCCCGAGCGGGCGGACGTGCCCGCGGGGCGCGGTGGGGAGGCGCCGCCCCTCCCGGCACGCTCCTGCCCCCCGCCGAGCGGCGGCGGCCCGGGGCCTGCACCCCAACTCTTTTGTTGGGTTTCCCGGCGGGTGCCGAGGCCTCCGCTCGGGCGAGAGAAAGCTGGCTTTGTGCTGGGAGGGGGAGCGCAGACCTCTGGCCGGGGAGGCCGGAGGGATGGGCGATCCGGCTCCGAGGCGCTGTATCGCGCCGTCCCGCTGACCGGCGATTCGTTTCGAAAAAGAAAGGCTCGGTTATCAGACAGCCGCGTTACTGCGGGACGAAAACAGACGCAGACAGGCCCCGTCCTGCTCCTTCCTCTCTGAGCCCAACCTAGGGGCTCTCCCTTTCGCAGCCTCAGCTTCCCCTCTGGAGAAATGCGGGTGATCATGATCCCCCAGCAAATAGGAGGGTTTCATTACATCTTTTCCCTTTTTGAGCCATAGGACGTTCCTTCATTAAAATAATACAACGCCCCCTGCCTAACAGTCTTGTCTGGGGTCAGACCTGGGGAGATGGTCCTGAGGTGACTTAGAGATTGACAAATCGCTCGTGTTGCCCCTCATCCCAGCCTTGGCATTTCCTGGTTTTCCTTGCTGTTTTCTCAGTGCAGCCCTTGAATTTGAACCCTGCTTCAGGTCCCTGACTTTAGAGGTTCCCACTCTGGTATCCCCTCCCACGGAGCAACAAGGCTGAAAAACAAAATAAATGGGTTTGCCAACTCTAAGCTCATATCCCCTTCTGAACAGCAGTCTGAGTCTGTGAAATTCCAGTCCCAAACAGCCCTCAGTCCTCTTCCAGAAAAATGTACAGTTGTACTTGGGTTAGGCCACAACATAGTCTTTTAACCTTTGCCCTTCCTCCTTTTCCCAGCCTGGAATGGACACACCACGGTAGGAGCCACGGCGGCTGCCCTGGGTCCTGAGGCTAGCTTGAAAACAGAAGTCAGCACGCAGATGGCTTAGCAAAAGGTAAAAGGCGGAAGAAATGTAGGTCCTTATTCATTGCAGAATACCTGCATCCAAACTATACAGATGAGAGACACTAAAGACACAATCTTGCTTAAGGTGCTGATTTGAATTTTCTGCATATTAAGCAAAAACTAACCCAAATTGATCTAATTATATTAACAAAATGTTTTATTTGTAAGTTCCCACCTACCCTCTCTACTCAACCCTATCTGCCCTAAGGCTGCCAGTGAACTGCTAGTATTGACCAAATCCACAAGACAGTTTTCAAGCTTCACCTTAGTATTTCCAAGGCATTTGACACTGTTGGCTGGTCCCACCTTGGAAACTTGTTCCAGGCAGCAGATTGAATGGGTTCTAATGAAAACCTAAGATATTTCTGCTTCTTCTATCTCCTTTGATATGCCTTTACCAAGTGATGTTAAAGTTAACTGGGAAAATAATAATAAAGTATAGTCAAGAAAAACAAGACTACAAGAATTAATACACAGACAAATCAATGGGACAGCATAGGAACTGAGAAGTAGGCCCAAATGTGAGTAAGAATTCAGTAAAAGACGAAGGAGCAATTGCAGTTTGGTGCTGAACCTTCAAAAAATGATCTTGGAACAATTAGCTAGCTTTGAGGGGAAGGGAGAGATTCCATCTCACTTCTTCCACCAGATCAGTAAAACATTTAAAGTAAACAATAAATCCATAAAAGCTCTAGAAAAAAGTAATATAAAAATCTTGTTGTCTGGGGCCTCCCCGGTGGCGCAGCGGTTGAGCGCTGGGTTGCG
The DNA here is from genome assembly GCF_014898055.3 of Talpa occidentalis. Lineage (NCBI taxonomy): Eukaryota > Metazoa > Chordata > Mammalia > Eulipotyphla > Talpidae > Talpa > Talpa occidentalis. The sequence goes on from NW_023602073.1 coordinate 19,548,210, forward strand.
AAGCTGCCCGCAGCCTCTGCAGCACCGGTTCGATCCCCGGCTGCTCCTCGGCCACCGGAGGAGGGTCCCACATGGCACGCAGACCTGTCCTGCCACCCGCTGCTCCCCTCAGCAGTGTACTTTGGTCCTTCTGCCTGTTCTGCCCCCTGCTCTGACTCTGGTGAATTCTCTCACCCTCCCGCGATTCTGACTGTACCCAGTGATTGTATAAATAAATAAATAAATCTTTAAAAAAAAAAAAAAATCTTGTTGTCTGGAAGATCTTTCTAAATGTAGCCCCAAACCCAGAAGGCACAAATGGATACATTTGACTTAATTAAAATTAAAATTTAAATCACTTATTTATAGAAAGTACCTTGGAACAATCTAATGATAAAGAAATTGGAGAAGGTATTTTTTTAAAAGATTTATTTATTTATGCATACGAGAACTGGGGTACAGGCCAGAGGTATGGGGGGTGAGAAGACAGAGACAGAGTGGGGAGCAGAACAGGCGGATCAACTGAAATACACTGCTGAGGGGAGCAGCTGGGAGACAGGGGAGGTCTGCTGCACCAAGTGGGTAGCTCCTGGCTGGGGTTCAAACTCATGCTGCAGAGGTGCAGATAGCTTCATAGTGCTGTGTCTTAACCTCTTGCGCTACCAGGGAGGCCCTGGTGAAGTTATTTTTAGCAAATAAGACAAAGGTTGAATTTCCAAGAGAGAAAATATTTTCCCAAGTATAACTAAAATGCAAAGAGGGAAAATGAGGAAAATAAGGAAAGTATATGAACAGATGGTAAAGGGCAGAACCAATGGTTAATAAACTTGTGGGGGAAAACCCTCAATTCACATTAAATAAAATATTGTGGTATTGTTTTAAATTTGTGAGATTAGAAAGCTGGACAGTACTCAGTATTGATGATGACATGGGGAAGCAGACAAGGTAATGGGGAGAACCACTGTTGACAGCATTTTGGCTGTAGCTAAAAAAAAAATTGAATGCATATGCCCTGAACCAGCTACTCCATTTTTCTCCCATCTGCAAAAAAATTGACTGATTGCATAAGGATTGTCTTTACAGAATTGTTTGGTTTGTAAAATACTGGAACCTGCACAAACATGCTTTAGTAGGGGACAAGTTAATTAAAATAAGTTGCGGGTCACCAATAGGATACTATTCAGCTTCCAAAAAGAATGTGTTTGCGACATACAGTCATTCATGGCTTCATTATGTTTCAGTCAATGGTGATGGATGATACAATGGTGGTCCCAATAGGCTATCATCAGGCCTGGGATGTACCCTCTAAGTGTATGTGGTTACACACTGTGACATTCACACAACAATGAAATCACCTAACAATTCACTTCTCAGAACATAACCCCACAGTTACTGACGCTTGGCTGTATATTCTAATATAGAATGTCTAAGACTCCATTTATCCAGTACTTGTTTATTGAGTGTCCATTCTGTGCCAGGCTCCCTTCCAGGTTCCAAGATAAAGGGAACAAAATAAAGTTTCCCAGGCTCATGGAGTTACTTTTTTTTTTTTTCTTAAAGATTTTTTAATGCATGCATGCAAGACTGGGGTATAGGCCAGAGGCACAGGGGGTGAGAGGATTCACCAGAGACAGATTGGGGAACAGAACAGGCAGATCGACAGAAATATACTGCTGAGGGGAACAGCGGGCTAGGCAGGGGAGGTCTGCTGTGCCATGTGGGTTGCTCCCTGGCTGACTGGGGATCAAACTCGTGCTGCAGTATATGTGGATAGCTTCATAGGTTGCGTCTTAACCCCTCATGCCACCAGGGAGGCCCCTCCTGGAGTTACTTTTTATTTATTTATTTATTTGTTTTTAAAGGTCCATCTATTTATGCATACAAGAACTGGGGTACAGGCCAGAGGTGTGGGGTTGTGAGAGGATTCACCAGAGACAGAGTAGGGAACAGAACAGGCAGACTGACTGAAACACACTGCTGAGGGGAGCAGTGGGAGAGGCAGGAGTGGTCTACTGCACCACATAGGTAGCTCCCTGGCTGGTGGGGAATCAAACTCGTGCTGCAGAGATTGCGGATAGTTTCATAGTGCGGTGCTCAACCCCTTGGGCCACTTTTTAGAGGTAAAGTTACATTTTGGAGGGAGTTACTTTTTAGAAGGAAAGATGGATGGGAAGTAAGCCAAGAAATGAATACAGAATATGAGGGAAAAATGAATCAGGTTATGGATAATGGAGAGTGATCAAGAAATCATTGCTGTAGTTTTGAGTCTCATATCTGCATATCACTGGGCATTAATTCTAGGGAAATGAAAACTTATGTTCACACAAAAATCTGCACAAAGCATTATTCGTGATAGCCAAGCCTGGAGTCAACCCAAGTGCCCTTCAGTGGTGAATGGTTAAACAAATTGGCACATTCGTATCATGCACTACTTCTCAGCAATAAAAGGGAAGAAACTTGAAATGCACAACTTGGATCTCAAAGGAATTATGCTGAGTGAAAAAAGTCAATCTCAAAAGGTTACACTGTGTATTTCATTCACAACATCCTTGAAATAACAAATTATAAGTGTAAAGAACAAAGCAGTGATTGTAACAGTGTGGGGGAGGGGAGGAAAGAAAGTGTCTGTGATGGTGAAAAGTAGCCTGTGGTGGAACAATCAGAGTGTAGACAATGGTGTTGGTCACACATGGGACCTACCCAAAAGGTAAAACTGTACAGAACTAAACACACACACACACACATTGATGCATATAAAAATGAGTAAAACTGAACAAGGCTGCTGAGCAATGTCAGTTTCTTATTTGTGATTTGTGTTGTCCTTAGGAAGATATTAGCATTCAAGGAGATTGGGTAAAGGATACACTAAATCTCTTCTTCTTTTTTTTTTTTTATAACGCTATGTAAATCTACAATAACCTCAAAATAAAAAGTTTAAAACAATTTTCTGCAGGTCACAACATCCTTGTCTTTTGCCAGCTAGTAAAGCCCTATTTTTTGTTCTTACTTGGAGGCTTACCTTGGACAGAGGAATGCGTGCGCTACTTGGCTCAGGCTTGGTGTAATTACCCATCCTTAAACCAACTACTGTGGCTGGGAGACTGAGATATGGCTCTCAGGTCAATGCCAGTCAAGAGACATCCTTCAGTCAAAACTCCACAAACCCATGGATATTGTGGAAGGGACTGGACTGGGTGCTAGGAGAACCCACTCAAGATCTCCCACTTCCCCTTATCCTATCCGGACTCTCTTTTGTCTCTTGGATTAACTCCTGGGTATGATGAGGAAACCAAATAAGGGGCTTAAATATGACAGTTTTGATTTTTCTCATGTGAAAGAAAGCAGTTCAAGGCTACATGGGAAATTTATCATCCTCAATTGCACAGTCTGTGTTTTTCTGCTTCAACATCTACCTTCAAGGGCCTCCCTGATGGCACAAGGGGTTAGATCTGAGCAAAATGAAGCTATCAGCAGCCACTGTGGCATGAGTTTGATCCCTGGCCAGGGAGCTGACCCACATGGCACAGCAGACCTCTCCTGTCTCCCTACTACTCTCCTCAGCAGTGTATTTCAGTGGATCTGCATGTTCTGCTCCCCACTCTGTTTCTGGTGAATCCTCTCAACACACACACACACACACACACACACACACACACACACACACACATCCCATCCCGCATCTCTGGCCTGCCTACACCCCAGCTCTTGATGCATAAATAAATAAAAAAAATCTTAAAAAAAAACTGCTTTCAAGGTCATCATAATACTAGGTGGCTGCTGGAGTTTCATAATCCAGACAGTATGTAGGAAGGGTAACGGTCACCTGTCACAAGTGAGTGAACTCCCCCCTTTTTTAAATGAGACCATTTAACTCATTGTTCGAACTTGAGCACTGATGAGTTAGAAAGAGGATGCTTTTAACAATTATTCCAGGGCAGCAGGTAGAATCAGGAAATGCTCCAGACAAACTGGGACAAATCATCAGACTGGTTTGGAAGATCCTGCTCAGAAGACTCATCTACTCCACAACAACTTCTATGTAAGTATCATCAATCACTGCAAAAGAAGTTTGGGAAGTGCACTCTTCCTGAGTACACTGCAAAGTTGGATAAAAATATAGGTTTGTAAGCAAAAAAGGAAGAGAATGAGATGGCTATGAAGTAGTTTGTTATCAGTTTTGGTCACCAGCTCTGAATCAGCACTCTTTGTGACCTGAATTTCACAGAGTTTTAATGAAATGCCTCCTTTTGACTCTTGGCTTTCACTCTTCCTTCCAGAAGCACTCAAAATAATATGTGTACCATGGCCATGGCCAAAGCCTTCTTGGTCCTCATCTTTTCAACTCTCCATTTTCCAGCATTTTCCAGCAGTCAAGAGTCAAAAATCCTCCAAGAAGTAGACCAGAGAAATCTTTGTGTCCCAGGCAGAATCATATCTTTAGGATAAACTGTCCGGGTGCTCTGAGGAACACAACAGGAATAACAGACACTCCTACACTAGGGAAATTTCCGTGCTCAGAGGTTACCTGAGCATAGGTCACATCTCTTCAGGTGAGGCCAAATTCCTCATTATACAAATGCCATGAACATAGATGAGAAAATATTCAGTAAAATATCAGAAATATTTCAAGCTTAGTGTAAGTAAAACGTCTTCCATGATTCATCTTACTGTAGCCCAAAAGAATGCTTTAGGGAATCTTGTAAAAGGTGATAAAGTAGGAGACACTGCAGCCCTCTTAGCTTCTTGCCTTTGCTGTCTCATTAATGTGGAGGTAGTAGATGATTGGGGGAGGGGCTGCAGAAACCAAGGCTGAGAGGATCCCTAGTGGAAGAGGAACAACCTCAGGTCAGTGGGTTATGCTCATAGCCAACTCCATGGCAGAAGGTAGAGCTTGCTGGACTCTTGACTTCCTGAATGGGAACAGCTGGGAGCTGGGGGCAGAGCAGAGCAGCCATGGGGACTTTAAAAGAGAACACAGAAAGGCTGAGCTTTCTTCTTGGCTGACTTCCAGTTGTACCCGGTCACTGCTCAGCCAGTGCCATCTGTGGGTAGGACAGACCATGCCCAGCTGCATGCCAGACCATACATTTTCTTTGTCTTCTCTCCCTTTTACTTAATCCACATGTAAATCAACCCTTTTACATCTTTAAAAAATTTCTCTCTGTGTGTCTGCTTTGGATCTTCTCCTGTATTTTTTCTTTTTTTTTTTTGGTCCTGTATTTTTAAGTCTTGGGTGAGGACTCACAAATCTAGTCATGCCAGTCTGTCTCTCCTTCCCGCCCGTGCCACCCCCACCGCCCCAAAATTTGCCCTGTAGCACTAGGTCCACAAGTAACAAATATGATCACTTTGCAAAGAAATGGTAAAAAGATTCCTAGTAACGCAGAAGCATTTCTGCTTTGGAATAAAATTTTGGTGGATCTTTTGAATTTTGTACTATATGCAGGTCTTCACGATCCCAAACACATTTTTTTAAAAAACAGACTCGAATGGGTTAAAGCTCTCCTTTCTGCATAGGGAAGTGTATGTTCCATTTTAAATTTCAAATGATAAAAATGATTTTGCCTGAGTAAATAAGATTTGTTTCAGAAATTTTGATTTTTGAGAAATATTGTTCCCTTTACAAATAAGCTCTGCAATTTCTTCTAAGTGGAAAAGAAGCATGAGAGAAGATGGCATTTTGTAATCATGGTCTGTCCATTCCACCACAGCTTCTGGAAACTTCCATTGTAAAATAGTGCTCATTTTGTGATTTCTCAGATTTATTTCCTATTTGTATCTAGTTTTTAAATCTAATTGTGACTATGTGAGAAAAATCTAGTTGAGTGTATGTGAGAAAAACTAGGAGTGAGAAGCGGTGTAGTTAAAAAGAAAACAATGGAAAAAACCACCCAAGTGTATTAATTTTAAAATGATGGCCCATGCTACAATGTTAAGATGTCATTAAAAAGAATGCATGCACTAAAGTGGCACGTCAACCAAGAACAATGACATGTCCCCAGCCTTAGAAGCCACTGTACTAACTTCTCCAATGCCATGGTGACCAGCTGCCTAATGAAGGGAAGGATGCTGATAACATCAGTGCCTGAGGAACACAGGGTGGTTTTTAATTAACAACACAGAAAAGAACAACTTCTATAGAAATAGATCAATAGTCTTGTCATCAACTGACCCTAGATTGCCTGCACACCCACGGTACACAAGCATGCAGAAACTGGGCCTCCCTGGTGGTGCAAGATGTTAAGTGTCAGCACTATGAAGCTATCACGGCAACTGCAGTATGAGTTCGATGCCCGGCCAGGGAGGTGACGCACACTGTGCAGCAGACCTCTCCTGTCCCGCCCCCTGCTCCTCCCAGCAGTGTATTTCAGCCATTCCTCCTGTTCTGCTCCCCACTCTGTCTCTGGTGAATCCTCTCACCCCTCCCTTACACCTCTGGCCTACACCCCAGCTCTTGTATGCATAAATAAATAAATCTTCAAAAAAAAAATGCTGAAACTCTCCCCACTTCTGTATGTCCCCACATTTCTTTCTTCCCTATAGAGACTTCCTCACTTGATTCTCTGAGACACAGCCTTGTTGTAAACTAGTATTACCTCCAAAGAAAGTTATAGTACATTATATAGGATGAATTAATTTGGGGGTATAAAAAAGTAAATGCTGGGCCTCCCTGGTGGCATGGGGGTTAAAGACAGCGCTGTCAAGCTATCGCCAGCCACTGCAGCACCAGTTCAATCCCTAGCTGGCCAGGGAGCTACCCACATGGTGCAGCAGACCTCTCCTGACTCACCCGCTGCTCCCCTCAACAGTATATTTCAGTAGATATGCCTGTTCTGCTCCCCACTCTCTCTGGGAAATCCTCTCACCCCCCCCACCTCTGGCTTATACCCCAGTTCTTATATGCATAAATAAATAACTCTTTGAAAAATAAAATAAAAAATAAAAATTCTACCCCAAATTAATTTGGGGATATAAAGAAAAAATACAATATACTAATGTATATACTGAAAAAATGTCTGAGGAGTATAAACCAAATTAATCAGGGTGTGAAGTGTTGGAAGACCTGGGAGGGAGGATAGATTATGACTTTAACTTTCTAGGTTATATATTTTTGCAATGTCTATTTTTACTGCAAGCATGTATTAATTATTCAGCAGAAAATATACTAGAGAAAATTTGAAAGTTAGGAAAAGTTCAAGTAGGTAGGCAGTCGAGATGAGATTACAACGGGTTAGAAACCAAGGGCTCACCCAGCATATTTTCTCCTCAAACATTTCTTTTTCACAATTTACAACTTTTATTTTTGTTGTGTGGTTAACACTCTTTTTTTTAAATTTTATTTTTATATTCCCCATACAATTGCAACCCCTTATTTTGACCCCAAGGCTAACATTCTTTTTTACCCACCTGGAGTCCTTTGTGACTGCCTAGAAGAGCAGCAAGTAGTAAACTTTGGGGAGGATTTGACTAATGCTGAGAGTGAATGTGTGAAAAGAAATTGGACAGGCATTACAGATAAATTTCAGCAGATAAATCCACGGATCTGGGAGAGCAATGGTGATAAAATTGTGGAGCACAAACTCTGTGTGCTCATCTGAGGGTTACTGAGGCATTGTGAGCAGAGCAGTGTCCAGTGCTCAGGCCACAGTAATAAAATTATCAGCCAGGAGGACAGATGGCACGTAGTGGCCACAGGATCATCACCCTAGAAGCATTTATTTATTTAGGGGAAAAAAGTGAGCCGGGTGTCAGGATGGCCGAGTGGTCTAAGGCGCCAGACTCAAGCTCTGTCTTCCTCATGTAGAGGATTCTGGTCTCCGAATGGAGGCGTGGGTTCGAATCCCACTTCTGACACATTATTTTCTTTTAAAAAAATATTCGCTTCTCTACCTTTTCCTTTCCCATTCTATCAAAAATGACGGCCCTTCAATGAGGTCTGTCCACCGCCTTTTCCTACTTTTTCCTGGTCGCTCTTTCATCACGGATCACGTTCGGCACAGCACTTTGGCATCTTCATTAAAGGCGCGTTTCCTGCATGCACATTAACTTGGAGGGCCCTTGAAGGAAAATCATTCTGGTGACAACAGCGACATGGACAGAGACACGGATCACAGCCTGATGCCGAGCATAAGAACCGCTGACACCGTACTTGTGTGTCCTCTCGCACTGCCTGAGCTATCAAAATTCAAAGTATTAGAATCGAAAGTAGAGTGATCGGAAGGCAAAAATGAGCAGAAATAGGAAAGGTTCCACCGAGATTTGAACTCGGATCGCTGGATTCAGAGTCCAGAGTGCTAACCATTACACCATGGAACCCGCCTTGGCGCTGCTCGAACCTGCGGTCCATCTGACAGCTCTTCCCTTGTATCTCCCCCCCCCACCCTTTAAATTAATACGCTTGAAATTAATGCAACAGAAAATGAAATATCACTTTAAACAGAATACTTCTCTTTTCCCTAATTGATCTATAAAAAAAAATCCCCGGGTCATTATTCTCCCCTTCCCCCCTCCGGGCGGAAAATCTCTGCACTTCTCAGCCGCAGGGCAATGGCAGAGTCGACACAGGTGGGAAGGGCTGTCACCGAGTTTCCACCGCGTCTTCTTTCCAGGTTTCCTTTCGCCCAAATCAGGGGCAGGGCCGGGTCCTGATCCGAGAATATTTTCGACTTAGCCAAAGGCAAATTGGATTCTAATCTCGTGACTCAGACGAGGAAAGAAAACGTATAACCTTTTTTCTACCGCTTCACTCTAGGTTTTCATTCTAGGTTACCTGCATGCAGGTGCTCCTGAGACCCCTTCGGAGTTTCTTGGTTTGTTTTTATATTGGGCTTGAAAGTTAAAACTGTCTTCCCATTCCTAAATGCCTTCACTGCACCACGGGATCTCATTCCTCCTGGACACCGGAGGCCTGATACAAAGTAGCTTATTCAATGCTCGCTGTGTGCACAGGGAGGAACAGATGAGGGAATGGAGGAGTGAGCGAATATCTAGTGGGACAGCCTCTTTTAGGTTTTCACTCCATAGGCTAAATGGGACAAGTGCAAAGAGACAACTGTTCTAGCTTTCTTGTTTGTTTGCCTCTCCAGACCCCAGCTTCCAGCTTCACATATAGGTGTGCTCAGGTGTGGCGAGAGGGTGTCACAGTGCTGGGCAGAATCATTTTTTGTTACATTGTGACATGATTATTTACCTAGTAACTGTCAAAGCAACATATAACAAAGAGATCATCTAAGTAGCATGAAATACTTCAGCATGGAGAAATACTCAATTGCTAATGGCTTCTTTAGCCTTGGTGATATAATGGTGAGCATAGCTGCCTTCCAAACTCCTTCCTCAGTGGATCTACATATTCATTATTGGTCATCTATCCTTAATGTGTCTCTGGTAGTCTCCTGAGTCAGAATTGCTCAGGAACACCTGAATCCATTTCAGACATGCATCTTCTGTTGTGGTGCCAACTAAGCAAAGTGCCCACCACAACGTAGCTCATCAAAAAATATGAATTGAATTGAATATTATCTTTGGGAAGTGAGAAGTGGTGAAATTCAAAGACTTTTGGCCAGGTGAGTATAAAGTTCTTCTAAGTGTCTACTCCTCTCTCCATACACATAAACACTCCATTCTCATGGACCAAGATAGCTCAAATCCAGCTGAATAAGGGACCAGATCTTTCCTCCCTGGCACAGATGGCATACTTTTTATTTCAGGAGCCACAACCTTACTCCTTAAAGAAAAAGAAAAGTACCCACTGGCTTTAAAATGATACCAGAAACTCAGAAGCTCAGAATTCAATTATATGCTCTCTGGGAATAGGTAAGGGGGAAGGCGCATGGCTGACTGTTCATCCTGAGCACATTTACCCTCCAGGAGAGGATAGTAAGTAAATACCAGGAAAAATAGGACAGATGGCCATGGGTTGTTTTATTTATTGTTCAGTCTGGAGTTCAGAAAGCTGCACCTTTACCTTGGATTTGTCCAAGGCTGTTTCACAAATATTTCAAGGAGATGGCAAACAGGAAAAGCACTGAAGGGAATCATTGGGGGAGAGATGATTGGACCCTAGAGCCCAAAAACAATCTGTTCCCTGGTAATCTGAGCTGAGGGTTTGGAGTCACCGGGTAGCAGAGCTGAATCCAGAAGGAGCAATATCATCAGCAGTCCAGGACAAGTTCAGTTGGCGTGTCCTAGAGAAACAGGGCTCTAAGGGGCATAGCATAGTATATACTGACGTTGATACATGTCTGTATGTCTGAAACCACATAATGTTATGTCGCTTCAATTAAAAGAAAAGAAATGGGGTTTAAGGACATATGACCCTAAGTAAAACAGCAGATCTCAGGGTCTTCCTAGCTTTTTAGTTCTGTGTATGTTGCTCACTTCACAGATGAGGAAGATAGTCTTTCATGTAGACATTCATTGAAACTTAACACCAATATTTATTTATGCCAAATAAGACACCAATATTTATTTTAGCCAAATAAGGGATGGGCTCTCAATGAGAGAGTTTATTATTTGCTGCCACAGAAAGCACAATATAGCACTTAAACTCAGTGTATGGGAGGGGGGGGAGGCAAAACAGACAGTTACATTTTAAAGAAAACAACAACAGAATGTTCATGTACTTTCACTTTTAAGCTTATACAAATTTAACTCTTTTACCTATTATCTAAAAGATTCATGGGTTCCTGAATTTGCACTTATTAATCTTCACACACTTGCAATTTCACATGCTGCAGAAGATGAAAATTCTACGAGACAGGTCCCGAAAACTCAGATAATTGGGTGCAGAGTTCATTCCAGCTGAGGCCTGTCAGTGGAAGGTTTCAGAATCAGCCTGCCACCCCTCTTCTCCACCTCAAAACCCATCTGTTTAAGCAGCGAGGCATCTGCCAGGCCTTGCTCTTCCATCTTTGCGATCAAGTCTTGGTTCTGGCTGTTGTCCTCGGTGAGGTTTCGGAGAGCATACACTACCCACTGGCTCAGAAAGGGGTTGCTGTCTTCAGTGCCACAGCTGTCCAGGATCAAGGGGATGCCGTCCAGTCCACTCACTTTGTCCTGGTTCTCTTTATTCTTGTAACACAGGTTTCCAATCAAACGAATGAGATGAGACTTAAACCCCTCAGCCATATTTGAGACATTTCTCTCTGCTTTCAGGCAGCCAGAGGTGCTGAAGATGTTTGTGGTGTTTTTGCCAGTGACATGAATCAGTCGTAAAAGATCAATCACTCTTTCCAGCAAGTCAGGGAAGACCTGCAGGTAGCTGAGCAGATCAGTGTTAGCTGACATTTCACACAGGACATCCAGCAGCCTAATTGTGGCCTGGGCCTCCTCTTCCTCCTCAGTATGCAGCTCCGAGGCCAGATTCAGCACAGTCTTGTACTGATCCACAAAAGCCCTTGCAATCAACTCAGCATGGCTCAGAAACACAGGGATGTCATCCTGGATCAGGGACTCGTCGCCCGCTATTTTGGCGACCATGATGTCCAACAATGTAACCCTTTCTTGATTGCTCATTTTGGCATACATAGCTTTTACCAAGTCCGGGCATTTCAGAAAATGGTCGGTAATAATCAAGAAGGGCCACTCTGATTCGGGCTGCCTTCGGTGGACGTCTACGACGTCAATTGCAACGTTGAGATTTTCTTCCAGGTCTTTCATTCTTTCAGAATTAAGGGATGTAAACAATATCATTGACGAGTAGGCGACGATTTTTTTGTCTGGATGATTTAAGCAAGACAAAAAGAGTTCTGGAAAAGCATGCATCCAAACAACCGACTGGGAATCTTCATTTCGTGAGGCCACATTGCCTAAAAACTGGAGGCCACAGCGAAAAGCTGTCAACAGGGATTCCTGTTCCACACGCAGCTCACGAAAAAGAAAAACCAAATCCACAGCAACGCCAATGGTATCCAGGTTCCTGATTGAATTCTGGTTCACGGGACACTCTATACACGCATTTCGCAGACACCTGAAGCACTCGGTTATCAGCTGCAGGCTGGAGGCCAGATGCTCCACTTGGGACGGATCCCTGCAGGCCAGCTCCACAGCATGGGAAGACCGCTTTAAGATGTCCAGGACTCGCTGGAAGATCGTCCGAGGCGCTGTTTCTCGGTTCCGCTGCTCCTTAAAGAGCGCGGTCAGCGCGCGGAGAGCCTCCAGGTCCTGGATGGGGACCTGCACCAGGACGCCCGACAGCCAGGCAGGAGGGGGCCTGGGCGCAGCCATCTTGCCGCCTGCAGCTCGCGCCGCGACGAGCCGAGTTGCTGCGCAAGGGGGAGCAGGAGGAGGAAGGGGGGGCGGAAAGGGGCGAGGCGGGGCGGAGAAGGACGGGCGGGGGAGGAGGGCAGCGGGGGAGACGAAGGTGGAGCGGGAAGAGAGGCTGGAGGAGGTAGAGTTAGGGAAGCGGGAGGGGGAGGAGCGGCGGGAGGAGGAGCAGCGGCGGGAGGAGGAGGAGCGGCGGGAGGAGAAGCAGCGGCGGGAGGAGGAGGCGGCGGAGGAGGAGGAGCGGCGGGAGGAGGAGCAGCGGCGGGAGGAGGAGGAGCGGCGGGAGGAGGAGCAGCGGCGGGAGGAGGAGCAGCGGCGGGAGGAGGAGGAGCGGCGGGAGGAGGAGCAGCGGCGGGAGGAGGAGCAGCGGCGGGAGGAGGAGGAGCGGCGGGAGGAGGAGCAGCGGCGGGAGGAGGAGCAGCGGCGGAGAGGAGGAGGAGCGGCGGGAGGAGGAGCAGCGGCGGGAGGAGGAGGAGCGGCGGGAGGAGGAGCAGCGGCGGGAGGAGGAGCAGCGGCGGCCGGAGGCGCGTCTCCAGCCCTCCACCACCCCGCGGGAGAGCGCGGCGCCGCGAACGCGCCCCTTATCGCGACAGTGGGGAGGAGTGGATCGCCCTCAAATCTTTATTTAGCTTTCATGATGTGGGGAAGCAAGAGGAACATGATTCTGGGTCTGACAAAGTGCACGAAGTGTGAGGAAACACGGACAACCGAGCGCTCGAGCCCGCGCGGGGTGGAGAGGTCGGGCGCCCCAGGCGCGCCCACGGCGAGGCCCAGCTAAGGGGCGCGGAGCGTCGGCAGAGGACGGGAAGGCCGGGCTGCACTTCGCAGCAGGTTGCCTTTTCCCGTTCCTGTATCTATGGCTGGGGGTTGAAAACGACTCATTCATGAAGTCGTGAATTCAGTGATTTAACTGAGTTCATGAAGTGAACGTGCCCTCGTTCTAATATCCCAGCAGGAGTGAAATCACCGTCTCTCCTGCCCTGCGCTCTAACGCGGTGCCACCGGGAACCGTGTGGAATGCGCGTGTCCTTCGGGTCCCCGGGGCGCCGGGTACACGGTTGCTGCTCGGGAACACGGCCCCGGGACCGAGGTATCCAAAATGTCCTTCCTAGTCCAGGCTCGTTCTTTCCACCAGAAGTTGTGTCAGTTTGGGGCCTTTTTGCTCCCGATGCTTGTCTTCCTGGCAAGGCGCCAGAGCAGCCCCCACCCCCTTCTCCCCAGCCTCGCGCCTGATTGTAATTCTCAGGGAGAGATGAAGGGAGAGGCTTCCAGAAGCAAATTCCTAGCAGACGCCTAGAGGACGGGACACTGAGGGCGGGAGACAGACGGGGTCCAGGGCAAGAAAGGTCTGCTCGGGGCGGCGAGAGAGACTTTCGTGGGTGCGACGTGAGGGGCAATTGAGGGACCAGTCGGGGAGCCTGGGGTAGAGTCGCCACAGCTCAGATCAAGGTAATTAGGGTCAAACTATGAACTGAGAAGACTGCGGGGTGAGAATTGCGGCTGAGCAGGGCTTGTCTCCAGGTGCCGGCCGATTCAGGGAAACTGACAGCCATTCATTCGTCCATCATTTACTGAAAGATGAAACAAATAGCTGCTAAGAAAGTAGGACTCGAATAAAAAAATTGAAAAGATACGAATGAATGAAATGAAGTCTGTTCTGTGGTGATCCTTCCGGGCTGTGGAAACGCATTCTTGTTAACTGAAATAATGCAAGGCCCATCGTGTGCTGGACAGTTTGGGGGGTGGCAGCTATGGGTCTTATCTCTAGCCTCAGGGAAACACAGGTGGGAGGAGGAGAGAAAGTGGCCTAAGCGCGGGTCCTGGGAGAACTGTCCACAAAACCAATAACATCGGACGCCAAAAAAAAAAAAAAAACTTGGCAGCGGTGGGATTCGAACCCACGCCCCCGAAGAGACTGGAGCCTTAATCCAGCGCCTTAGACCGCTCGGCCACGCTACCACCCGTAGGTTGGACAGTCTCCTGCACTTCCCCCAACTTGAACTTGGCTCCCGCCTCTGCCCAACTCACCCCTTCCTCGCCGCCCCCACCGCGGCCCCTCCGGGGGCGGACCCCGAACCCCGGACCCGCCGGCGGCCCAGCGCTCGTTTTCCTCCAGCTCCCGAGTCGACCCCGCACAGGAACGCCGCAGGCGGCCTTGGAGGAGGCTCCCTCCCCTCTATCACCCACACGGGGAAAGGGTCACGTACGCCGAGAGCTCGGGGGCACGCGGTGCACCCCAAGTGGGCTTTCACTGCGGGGAGCAAGCCCCGGGACTTGAGGCGCGCAAGCCCGGCAGCTCGGCCTGAGTCGGCGCCCCTCGGGAGGAAACCAGGGAAGCACCCCGAGCGCCGCCGCGGTCCTGCCTCGCTCGGGCGCCTGGCCCCGGAGAGCGCCCCCCACGCTCCCCAGGGGGGCACCGTCCTGCGGGTTGACGCGGCGTGTGCTGCCCGCGCGGTGCAGGACTCACCTGCGCTCCTGTTCCCGAAGCCTGCCCGGCAGCCCTCCCGAGACCGTGCTGGGTGCCGGGTGCTCGCCCTTGATTTCTCCTGAGCGTCTCTGCTACCCCCAACTTTGGATGTTTTAGATACGAATTAGCTCACCATCGCGCCTTATTTGGAAATACTCTTGAGTCAGAGAATTTAGAAATGACTCTGCTCCCCAGCGATCTTGGAAGGGGCTTTGTTCAAAGTTGGGAGCCAGTTGCCTCCTTAGCGCAGTAGGCAGCGCGTCAGTCTCATAATCTGAAGGTCCTGAGTTCGAACCTCAGAGGGGGCAACGCAACGTTTTTTTTCTTCCCAACTCGGAAGAAACAAGATAATGAAGTTAAAAATCTTTGTCCTTTTTCTGTTTTCGTGTAAAAGCGTACGCCATTATTTCTCTTTTTTAACACGAGGAAATTGCCTTAATGTGACTGAACGGGTCATTTGCTGTTTAGCCCAACCATGTAATAGTGTTCAGTTACAAATTAATGATCTTTCACTAAGAATAAAATACTCCAAAATTCTTCCAGCTTATCTTATACCAGTTGTAAATAAAACTAGGTTTCAAAAAAAAGCCATTAAAATATACTTACTTAATCATTGTCTTTTTTTATTTAAATTTTATTTTTATATTCCCCATACAATTACAATCCCCTTATTTTTACCCAAGCCCTCCTTTCCCCGCCCCCCAACCCCCATAGAGTGTCTATGGTTCATAGTTGTTTGTTGATTTTGATAATTTCTTTCTTATAGTTATTCATTTTCCTGGTCCCTTATTTAAGTTTTCTAGATTCCTGCTATGAGTGAGACCATCCGGTATTTTTCTTTTTCTTTCTGGCTTATTTTCCTGAGCATAATCCTTTCCAGCTCCATCCATGTTGCTGCAAATTGCATGTGTTTATCTTTTTTGAATGCTGAGTAATATTCCATGGTGTATATGGACCACATCTTCTTGATCCAGTCATCTTTTAATCATTGTCTTTAATACAAAATAGGGTGAAGAATGATGTGCAGACCTCTCCTGCTGCCGGCTGCTCCCCTCAGCAGTGTACTTCGGTCCTTGTACCTGTTCTGCTCCCCGCTCTGGCTCTGGTGAATTCTCTCACCTTCCCACGCTTCTGACTGTACCCGGTGGTGCTAGTATAAATAAATAAATAAACAAAAAATAAATAAATAAAAAGTAGGGTGAAGAAACTTACTGGTTGAGATGGAGCAGTGCATAGAGTTGTGCTGGAGATGTGGACAGTAAGTAATATGATGTGCAATACATTTTTCTTAATTACTGATTGGCATTATTTGTTACACAGCAGTAGATAAAATCTATTTGGATTTCTAAATTTGTACAACACAATCACTTAAGAGAGTTTTATTTAAAATACTGATTCTGGGGGAAGGGGATGAGGGATTAGGGTTAAAATAAGGGGGTGGGGGTGGGAATTTTATGGGGAATATAACCAAGATGAAAATGCATACAGTGGGCAAAAATGAAAAATGATGTAAAAATATATAAAAAATAAAATAAAATAAAATACTGATTCTCCAGGTCTCATGATTGGGATATTCTAATTAGATGGTTCTGAGATGGAATCTGCAAATCTGGAGGCCTAACAGCCACCCTATGAGATCTGAATGTAATCAGTTGAACATTATTCTAGAATTCTGGACCCTTGAACACATTCCATGTTGACTTGCTGGGAAGATGACTTCTCCAGATTTTCTTTGCTTTTTGTCTGATCACTCAGGGGTGGCCCACAGGGCAGAGCTAGCTGCAGGGGTTTCAGAGCAGAGCAAATCTGCCAACTTCCCAGATATCTCTCTAAAGATCCAAAGTGCCTTTTCCTGTTATTTTATTTCTGCCTTTTTCAGGAAAGAACTTACTAGGGAAATGAAATACTAAGAGGAAGAAATGACTTTGACACCTCCTGTGCCCCTATGCTCTCAGGCCCAAATCTTTTGCTTCTTTCCAAATGTCCCCCATTCTCCTGCCACACAGTTACTATCCAGGTTTAAAATCCATATTGTGGCCTAATTTGTGTTTTCAAATCCTCTCACCTGTTTTGTTTTGTTTTTTTGTGAAACCTGTATAATCTTTTTGAAACCTCCCCAATCATGTACTTCCTCCCTCATTCAACTCCCCAGTGACTTTATATTGCTGCAGGGGTGATGACTTGTTTGCACTCTGCACTCCTAGCCATTGCCTCCAAGCCTGTCAGTCTCTGGTGTGTCCCTGCCTTGTCCACCAACGACCCCCACCCCATCCATATACGTTCCCCCAATTATCTCAAGCACCTCAGACCTTCTTTGAGTACTGACAGTGACTCTTGGCTCTTCCTGAAACAGTGGAGCAGCAGTGCCTAATGGATTACTTCTAAGTCTGGTTCTGAGTTGAAACATCACTTTCTGGGAGAGGTCTTCTCTTATCACCTCCCTTCTGAATCCGACTCTCGGAGGTGTGGGCTGGGGAGCTAATAGTAGTTTATCTTATTATAGTGTAGCTGTGTAGACCACCTTAAATCCAGTTTCAAATTGTGGCATAAATAGTCACTTATTAGAAATATCACACTTGGCTATCATTGTGTGTATCTCAACCTGTGAGGGAAGAAATTTCTGTTGTGGGATTCAAGAGAGGTAAGTGGAACAAAAAGTAAGTCATTTGTTTAAAGTGGCACAACCAAATCTTTTGCTTGGCAATAAAAAGAGTAATAGTGATGCTAGCTCTTAATTTTCCTTGCACTGTCATCATGTCCCAGACACTATTCCAGCATATTTGTGTTATCTCCTTTCTTTTGGAAACTCAGGTCATGAGACTATACTTTGTCTCTCTAAACCTCTTGTAACCTGTACCTTGCCTCTGGGAGCATTTATCACTGTCTAAATGTGTCTGATGTCAGTCCTCATTTAATGACCAACTGCCTACTAAAGGGTAAACTACCACTGCTGTAAACCAGGGGCAAAGCAGAGCTCCTTGCTCAAGATTTCTATAACCACTCATTGAGAGTCTTTTGTGTCAGGTATTCTTATAGTCTGGGCAGACCCTGTAGACCAGTTTTTGAAAATGAAGAAGACTGCTTAGATGATTGTCTCTGGTTATAATGTGTCTTTGAGAAGATATTGTTTAGGTTACATTAACTAAGGATGGGAGTTAATTTTCTTTAAAGCATGTGCTGGGGGCAGAAATAGACAAGCTATAGAGAAAGAGCAGGGATAGGGTTGGGAATAAGAAAGAGGAATTTGGAGAGAATTTAAAAAGAAAGTTAAGGAGTTTATCTGGGTACTTTTATTCACACTAGAGTACACAGAGAGGAGCCACTAACAGGGGCCTGGGTAGCTCAGTCGGTAGAGCATCAGACTTTTAATCTGAGGGTCCAGGGTTCAAGTCCCTGTTCAGGCGCTTCACCTGTAATTTTAGCCTCTAGCTCTTCACTTCTGAAAAACATACATCATTTCATCAGGACAGGACACATTGTATAGGTTGTAAAACCAACCAAAAAGAGTCAGACATTTTTACCTCACCAATGTGTAAATAACACAAATATAAGAAAGATAGTGATCTGGATTCCATGGCCTCTTCCAGTGAAATGATTCCAAGTTTTTTGATGAGAATGAACATGTAAGGAACATCTTAGATACACAGTTTTGTGCCAGAACCATGTCCTTTACCATTTAATTTCATTTAACTACAAACATCAAGTCAGAGTGAAGTTATTACATCATCTTTGCAAAAGACGTGGTTGGCCATCTGTTCTCTAAGAGTGAAACACAAATGATCTACTCAAGAGTGGCTGGGGAGGCAATTCTAGATATCCAAGTTCAGTAAAGGCAACAAGAGTGAAAATTACATAGAATTGAAAATTCTGACTGTAAGGAAATAGCATGATATTATCAGATCTCCATGTTCCATTTCTGCCAAAGGGCGACCATCTGAGCCACCTTGATTTTAAGTAAACTTGACGACTTGGTTTCTTGGTGGTGAATGCATCAGATCATCATTGTTTGATATCATAGTTGTTACTATTTTATTGCTCCATTACTCTGATGAAAGGTACAAAAGCAACATTCTAAAGCGATGTGGTATCTACCTGGTTGCTACATAGGAGAGACTATATGGCTATAATATGTTTATCTGACTTGGAATGTCTCTGATGTTTGGTTTTTGTGAGGCAGACCTGTGAGTCTGGAAAAGTCTGGGTGATAAAAATAGTTTCTGATTCTACAAAATAGAGGCACAGATGATCTCAATAACAATGTCTTCTGCAAGGAGCAACCATATTCTAAGCAGCTGTCTGAATCAGCAGCCACTCCACTCTTTGACCTCTCTCAAATGATTTCATGGATGGTTGTTCCTGGAGCCAGAGGCTGAAGGTTCAGAAGGCACAATTAAGATGTCCCCAACCATATGCCTCCCTAAGTCTGCATCAAAACCAACTGTTGAGAGAGTTATATTGAAATAGAAGCAGCCCAAGGCCCAGACTGTGTTCAGGGTGGTGCAGGGATTGGCCTGTGGTGCCTAGTGCAGACCTGACCTCCAGGATGAATTCAATTTCAAAACATTGAGTGCCAAGAGTAAGATAGAGATGGGGAATATGGAAGGAAAAGAATAAAAATGAATATGCTGATGGAATGATTTGTTTGACACATGTTTACTGCCTGTCAGATGCTGTTATAAGCTCTGGAAGTGCAAGAGTAGATAAAACCCACCCAGTGGTGACACACATAAAATTTGCAATCTAGTGGGGAGGTGGGAGTGGGGGAAGTAGGTGAGGGTTAACACAAATAAAAGGCAACTTCATATAATAATAAGTGCTGTGGGGCCTCCCTGGTGGCACAGGGAGGGGGTAGGGGTTAGGATGCAGTCTATGAAGCTATCTGCTACCTCTGCAGCCCAAGTTCGATACCCAGCCGGCCAGGGCACAACCCACATGGTGCAGGGGACCTCTCCTGAATCGCCTGCTGCTCCCCTCAGCAGTGTGCTTTGGTTGGTCTGCCTTCTCTGTTTCCCATTCTGTCTCTGGTGAGTCCTCTCACCCTCCCAATCCCCACCCCCCACACACACCTCGGGCCTTTGCCCCAGCTCTTGTATGCATAAATAGATAGATCTTTAAAAAATAAAAAATAAAAGTACTACTAATAAAAACCTTTAAAAATTGTCTTTAAAAAATAATAATAAGTGCTGTGAAGAAATAAAAAACAGGGTCTCCCTGGTGGTGCAGCGGTTTGAGTGCAGCACTGTTCACAGCCTTTGCAGCACAGGTTAGAATCCTGGCCCGCCAGGGAGATATCCACATGGTGCAGCAGACCTCTACTGTCTCGCTCCTGTCTTGCCTACTGCTCCCCTCAGCAGTGCTTTTGGTCTATCTGCCTGTTCTGCTACCCACTCTTTCTCTGGTGAATCCTCTCACCCTCTTGTGCCTCTGGCCTGTACCCCAGTTCTTGTATAAATAAAATAAAATCTTAAAAAAAAAAAAGAAATCACAAATCACCACCAACTAAGTGCCTTAAAACAACAGAAATTAGGGCCTCCCTGGTGGCACAAAGTGTTAAGTCTCAGCAGTATGAAGAGCTGTCTGAACATGAGTTCAATTCCAGGCCAGGGAGCTAACAGACATCTCCTGCCTTGCCCACTGCTCCCTCAGCACTGTATTTCAGTCAGTCTGCCTGTTCTGCTTCCTAACCTGTCTCTGGTGAATCCTCTCACCCCCCCCCCACACCTCTGGCCTGCACCCCCAGTTCTTGTATCCATACACAAATAAAATAAATATTTAAAAAAAAAGAAATTATTTTTTTCCTATGCATACCTATGAAATACAGTTTAACTGATAAATTAGAAACAGTAAGATTAAGAACAACAGCCAACAATAAAATAGAACAATCTTAACATTATGCTGTAATAAAAAGTCTCCTCCTTCATGCTGTAGACAGTGGGGCCCCTAGTTTGAACCTCACTCTGCCTTTGCCCTCCTTCCTTGTCAAAAAGGTATCACCGTGGTTCAGCATGGTGAACCTGGCCCACAGGTTTAAATTTTTGTGCAAACCCCAAAGACAAACATAAAAGCCATGTTTCAAATTAAAGTCCTGGAGAGCTAGCGGGAGCATGTTTTGTTGCTGGTATTTGTCTCATTGCTTGAAGTTAATATATTGTGACAGAATCAGTGTTACAAATGCAAAGTAGATATTTAGATCTAAACCTTTTCCTTCCTGACAGCCCTAGAAATAAATATTTGTAGATATTGTTATGTTCTCTTTATGATCAAAATATGTTTTGTTGCACCTTCTATTTTTGGACCATGAGGGGAACACGGCTGACCCTCAGTAATGGAAACTAGGGAAATTGAAACCCCAGATAAGGGCCATTACTGTATGCAAGGAGCTTTGTAGTCCTGAGCATTACAGTTTTCAATTAACTCTTGTGATTAGTACCAAAATAGTACTAGTTTAATTTTTAACATTGTGGTTATTATGAACCTATTTTCTAAGACTTTTGATGGTAAAAATGAGAATGATTGCTGTGTGACTGCCAGCAAGATCCAGACAGCACTGAAAAGGTCTAAGTGCATGTGTTACTTTAATGATGGATGAAAGGTCAATGATCAAAACAACTGGATTAGGGAGGTCAATGATCAAAAAAAATAGTACCCCTTCAATATATAGAAGTGATTTGGATTGTGCGTGGTGGAGAAGGGCAGGTAACAGTACCGAATCTCACAATTCCCTGGAGTGAGACAGGCTGGAACTTCTGACTCCTTTCAAGGTTTTCTTCTCTTGCAATATAACAACAAATGCATTCAATATCACTGGGCATAAGACTAGTGGAAAAAACAGTGACCTTATTGATTGATCTGTTTCCTGAAGATTGCAACTAGTGGGTATACCCAAGGGGGCAATCTCCATACTGTGTATCTACTTTGCAGTGTAACATTGAATCTGTCAGACTACTTTGCTTTTTACAATGCATCAACAAGCAATGATCAAATACTGGCAACAAAACCTGTTTCTCCTGACTCTCCAGGGCTTTAATTTGAAACATGACTTTCAAATTTGTCTTTGGGATTTGCACAAAGATTTCATGAAACCTGCAGACATATAAAAATATTGTGGCTATTTTTGTTCAAATATAAACCTGTCAGATGTGGTTCATCTGACTGAATATTCACCAGACAGTGCAATTGTAAAGTTGGGCAAATTCCATTTAGATTTATAAACTAGAAATTATAAAGAAGATGAAAAGATCCTATTTTCTAAATGCCCCCCCCAACCCTTATACAACAGTGTTACAAAAGATTATAGTTTGCTTACTCTTGATAATGAGACATTCCTGGTTTATTGAGGTGTATGGTTATTTTTCAGTTCCTTCAAAATGCACAGAAGAGATTTTTGGCTTTATAGAAATGGAAATCAATCACCTCCTTAGGCTATGCCTACAAGAGGCTATCATTGCTGCTGGTCATAGGAAAAAATTGTTAAAACATTGGTGGGCTGTAAAATTTTATATTCAAACTGCAGGATAAAAAGAATGTCTTTTAATTTGGAAATATTTCAAAAATGAGAATGGAGAAAAGGACCACAGTGAAACAGAATGGTATATGTTTTTTCTCCCACAGCATTATATGTTTTTGTTATATAGATTGTGACAAAATCTCATACATTAAAAAAAAAAAGACTCTTTTGTGGGGCACAAGGAAGAAATAAGATTGCTTCAGAATGAATAATTTTAAAGGTTACCAGAGAAGGACAGCCAGGTGACCAAGTTAAACAGCACTTTCTCAATTTCTTTCTGAAAAGTATAACTTATTTGATAGCTGTGCATTTCACAAGTTGAAATTGCTGCTGTGATTTTAACAAGATGAGGAGAAGTGGAAAGGGGGGTTTGGAGGGTAAGGAGGAAATCAGAGATCTTTGTTAAGTTTTTGACATTGGGTGAAGATGTTAGCCATGTCATCAGATATCTCTTTTTCTTTTCTTTTTTTTTTTAAGATTTATTTATTTATTTATACAAGAACCGGGGTACAGTCCAGATGCGTGGGAGGGTGAGAGGAGTCACCAGAGACAGAGTGGGGAACAGAACAGGCGGGACTGAGGAAATACACTGCTGAGGGGAGCAGCGGGCGCAGGAGGAGAGGTCTGCCATGTCAGGTGGGACCCTCACCAGCCGGCCGGGATCCAACCAACGCTGCAGAGGCTGCGGACAGCTTCACAGCGCTGCGCTCAACTGCCTGCGCCACAAGGGGAGGCGTAGATATTTCTTAATCCATACATGGGGTTGGAGGTTTAGGCTTGGGAACCACTGGGGTATTAATGGTATTTAAAATCATAGAATCAGGCTAGCAAACTTAGGGGAGAAGATGTATAGTGACAGTATATGAAGACTTAGGTCTGGGCCCTGGAGAACTCCAGACTTAGAGATTGGGAAGAGGAAAAGGAAACAAGGAGATCCACTTAAGTAGAAAGAAAATCAAGAGTGGAGTCCTGGAAGCCAAGTGAAGAATGTGTATCCATGAAGAGGGACTGTTAACTGTATCAAATGCTATTGAGAGGCAGAACAGATTGAAGAAGGAACTAACCATTGGATTTAGCCAGACAGAGGTTCTTGAGGGACTTAACAAAGAAATCTCAGTACAGTGGGGATGATACATATTTGGTTTAGAGTGAGTTGTAGAGAACCACACAGTTAGGGGTATTCAGATTCAGGTTGGAAGAAAGTTGCATAGTGGGGCAAAGGAGATGAAAATCATGCAAGTTAATAATTCTGGTAATTAATTATGGAATGTAAGCTGTGTGAAGAGGAAGTAAAGATGTGAGGAGAAAAAAGATACATTAAATAAGTTGCTGGTGGGCAAGAGAAATGAGCTAAAAAGAGAAGAAGTGGTGGTCAGTATGGACTATGATTGAAATTTACGTTTGGTTGGTTGAAATTTACGTCTTGGCCTGTAGTTTAGGTTAAATGCAAGATCAAGGGCAATAGACTTTTCAAATTGCACATTGTGATGCCTTTGTAGGACATGAAATCAATTTAGTGTGTCATGACTAGAATTTTGATTTTAATGAGAACAGAATGCGTGACAAGTGAGGGCTATTATCCAGACTGCATTTGTCACTGTAGATCCCACCAGAAAAAATGGTTGAAAAACAGAGTTGGAGAGAAAGAAAAATAGTTTAGAAATGAAAACTCTAGGATGGGGAAGGGGTAGTGGAGTAGGATGGGAAAAACATCTGAGAGAATCCACTCCTCTTTCATACTTGAAACCATTTTCTAGGCAAGGTTTGGGGAGTATCTGTAGTATGTCCTCTGCAGGGAAAGACAGGAAGATACCATGAGTAGGATTTTCCCCCCTCACCAGTGTCATGATGCCCACAGAGAGAAAAGTGCTAGAAGGTGACTTCTTTTTTTTTTTTTTTAAATATTTATTTATTTATGCACACAAGAGCTAGAGTACAGGCCAGAGATGCGGGAGTGGGGGCGGGGGTGGGGGGTGGTGTGGGAGAGAGGATTCACCAGAGACAGAATGGGTAACAGAACAGGAAAACTGAGTGTAATAAACTGCTGAGGGGAGCTGTGGAAGAGACAGGAGAGGTCTGTTGCACCAAGTGGGTTGCTCCCTGGCCGGCTGGGATTGAACTCATGCTGCAGAGGCTTCGGAATGCTTCATAGTACAGTGCTTAACCCCTTGCACCACCAGAGAGGCCCTAGAAGGTGACTTCTGATAGAATAATGCAGGCAAATTTAATCTTGCTTATCTCCTGGTGTTTCTCTACACGGGATGGGCATACTCCCTGCAAAAGACACTGTTAGAGATGGTTGGAGATCGTGAGTTGGGGCTGAAGTCTGACCTGAGCTCGGAGAACCAGGTCATGGACTCTTGAGAGTGGAAGCATTTTCCCTTTTTTCTACTTCACCAGCCCTGAGGTTTGCTCTTCTGTAATCCATCCATCCCAGGGGGTTCTTAACACATAATTTGCACAAGGACGCTCTGTGCAGTGGCTGGACGAGATTGCTAAAATACGGTTCCAGGTTCTCTGTGTTCAGGACACTGCTTGATCTTCTCATTGCCTTTGAGGTAAAGTTCAAAGCCTTTAGATTGTCCAGCTAGAGTTCACAATGTGTCCTCATTATCTACTAATATGTAACAAATTCCAAGACACAGGACTGCCAATATTCTCCACCCCCAAGGTAGCTGTGATTCCTGTAACAGTCTTTGGCTTCAGGCCCTTGCAATTGGGTGAGGCAAATGGACATTTGCGGCCTCAGAGACTCTTTGTTTTCCCTTGTTTTTGAAATAAAATCCATTATTGTTGTTCTCTGAACCTGAGTAGTCTTGCAATTGTGTGCACAGGTAAAGAACTCAGAAAGTGACTGGTAAACTATTGGGGCAGTGTCCTTGGCCAGTTTTAGTGCCCCTTGTTGCCTGTATCATAACCTGTGAATGTTGCTTTACATGTTCAAGAGGATTTTGCAGAGGTGATTAAGCTTAAGGATTTGAGCTGGGGAGAGGGTCCTTATCACAAGAGTCCTTTAAAGTGGCAGGGGGAGCAGAAGAGTAGGCCCTAGAGATGTGATTTGAGAAGGACTTGACTCACCATTGATGGCTTTAAATAGCTAAAGGCTGCAGCAACCTTTGCAGGCTGGGACTAGCCATTAGGTTGTAGCTGCCAAGACAACAAAGCCTCAGCCCCCAGTGGCAAGGAACCAAGCTCTGTCCATGTGAGCAGGAAATGTATTCTCCCCCAGAGCCTCCAGAAAGGAATGCGGTCTGCCAACATCTTGATTTCACCATGGTGAGACCACAGCAGACTTCTGACTGCAAACTCTAGGATAATACATCTATTTTGCTTAAAAAGCCAGGAGGTTGGTGGTGATGTTGGGATAGCCACAGAAAGTCATTTTATTATCTCTCTTTTTTCTGTGGGCTCATGGGGCTCCCTGAGCTTGTGAGATGTCTGTGTGAGCTCCAGCCCCCCAGGACTTAGTGTCTGGGACAGCTCACTCATGGGGCTGGCAGACAGGGCTGGCCTGCGATCTGCTAGTGGTTTGGTTAAAGCTGTTGCCCAGAATACCTAGGCCTGGCTGGTCTACATGATTTGAACTTCTCCAGGGTGATGGCTAACTTCTGAGAGGGGGTTTTCCAAGCTTGAGCAGCCAGGAAGACAAGTCGAAGCTGGAGGTGTTCTCCCATAACCCAGGCCTGGAACCAGCAAAGTGTCCCCTCAATAAAATTCCATAGGTTATCGAAAGTTTGTGCTAGACGGGAGCTAACACAGGCTGTGATCACTGACAGACATACTACTTTGGGTCAGTTTTGGAAAGTAGCCACACATACAGCCTCTTCTTTCTCTTTCTCCCCTGGTCCATGTGCCTTGGTTCTCTGCTGAGGTCTATTGAACTAGGAACTAGCGATTTCTCACACACACCTTCTCTGCTGTGCACCTGCTGATGCTTCATGGAAGGAATCCTTCCCCTTCCTTCCTTATCTACCTAATTATAGCTCATTTATAAAACACATTTTAACTATCACCTCCCCAGTACACCATCCCAGGCTTAGGTTAGGTGCCAGTACTGAAGAATATATGGGTGCATCTTAAACCTCACCCACTTGTCTCTATTCTTCACTAGATTCTCTTGAGCAGAACAACCTTGTACTCTCAGATCTCCCAGCTGGATCTACTCAAGATGACACAAGGAAGGAAATGCGGGCTGACAGAAGGAGAGATGGGACAATTCCTGGCCTGTATTTATTAATTACCACAACACGGAAAACCCCCAACATGACATTGTCCAAATGTCATAGTTTCAGCTACATGAAAAATGATGTATGCTTGGGGACAAGACAAGGGAAATCAATATAATCAGTTGTGGGGCTGGAACTGGGGGTACCTTATAGTTCTCTTACACTGTAATATTCCAATACCACAAAGCCGTGACTGTTAACATGAAAAAGTCTTGAACCTACTAGGTTCCAAAACATCGACAGCCTGACCTAGCTCGGAGGGGTCTGAGAAAAGCAGTCCCAGACCCACAGCACAGACCCTGCATTTTAGCAAGATCCACGTGATTTTGCATTGGCACGGGCGTTTTTGAAGTTCGCTCCACACGGCCTTTTCCCTTATTAAATATGAGGCCATTTGTTGAACAGACCTTCGGGGCAATGATTGCAAAGACAGCCTGGTCAGCGGTGCTTATTGGCACTTCTGCCGGCGCTTTCAACTCGATTCTTCAGCCTCCTGCGGCGATGGGCAGTGGCAGAGGACTGAGGGCCGAGAACCGCCACGAGGGTGGCGCCCCCAAGCGGCTGCGCCGCGCCCCGCAGCCTCCAGGTCCCGCTGCACCGCAGCCGCAGAGCCGGGCCCGTTGTGCGCGCCTGTAACCCCAGCTCCCGGGGAGGCTTCGGTCGGCGGGTCGTGGGTGCTCGGGGGCTCGGAACTCCGGCGCTGTGTAGGGTGGGCGTCCGCACAGGGCCCGGCACCACATGTGGCTCTCGGGGGAGCTCGTGGGTACCAGGCTGTCTAAGGAGGGGGACCCGGCCTAGACCGGACACGAGACCCGATCTCTCTTAATTTTCCTTTTTTAGGATTTTCTGATTTAAAATGCTTATTCCCTACCTTTATTTATTTATTTTTTTTGCACAGAGGCCCTCGTGTCTCCGCGGTGGGGCGGTATACAGATTACCCTATGCTTGACATTAGGTTGTTCAGGCACGGAAGGGTGGTGCAGTCAGCAATGCAAGAAATTCTTCCTAGTGGCCTAGTGGCGTGTTGCCCTGGGGATTTCTCACACTGCCCTGGGCCTTTCCCCGGGCCCTGTGACCTAATCACATTTGGTAAATACAACTGTTTAAGATTTGCATTGCAGGGACAGATTTGCAACAGGTGTGAATTTCAGGTTTCACTCAGGCCCTTCACAAATGTTCTTACTGGGTTGGACAAAAAGCCTGAAGAGACATCTCACCAAAGTTATATCTATGGCATACGCGCACCTGGAAAGGTTTTCTACTTCATCAGCCACTTGGGAAATGCAAATTATAACCAAAAGGAGAGGTCACTACTCTTGACTCCCATGCTGCTCCCCTCAGCAGTGTATTTCAGTTGATCTGCCTGTTCTGCTCCTCACTCTTTCTGGTGAATCTTCTCCCTCTCTCCCTCCCTCTCTCCCTCCCTCCCTCCCTCCCTCCCCCCACTCTGGCTTACACCCCAGGTCTTGTATGCATAAATAAATAAA
Source organism: Talpa occidentalis (assembly GCF_014898055.3). NCBI lineage: Eukaryota > Metazoa > Chordata > Mammalia > Eulipotyphla > Talpidae > Talpa > Talpa occidentalis. The sequence continues at coordinate 19,576,140 of NW_023602073.1, forward strand.
TCTTTAAAAAAGAGAGAGAGGTTACTACTCCTCTCAGACCAGCTAAAATAAAACAGGGATAGACATTGCTGGTGGATGCAAAATGATGCAGCCATCTGGAAAAACAGCTTGACAGTTTTTTTAAAATTTAAACACGCAAGTCTCATATCTCTCAGCAACCACACTCCTAGACACTTATCTGGGAGAAGTGAAGAATGATGTTTATATAAAAGCCTGTATGAAATGTTTGTAGCAGTCTTATTCACAGTAGTAAAAACCTGGAAAGCCCTGAGATGCCCTTCAATGGGAATATTCTAACTGTGGTTATTCATACCAAGGAGTCCTGATACACTCAACAATCTGGATGCATCTCCAGAGAATTACAGTGAATATATAATAAAAAATCCCAATATGTTGGGCCTCCCGGTGGCGCAGCGGTTGAGCGCTGGGTTGCGAAGCTGCCTGTGGCCTCTGCGGCGCAGGCTCGATCCCCGGCTGCTCCCCGGCCACAGGAGGAGGGTCCCACATGGCGCAGACCTCTCCTGCCGCCCGCTGCTCCCCTCAGCAGTGTCCTTCGGTCCTTCTGCCTGCTCTGCTCCCCCCTCTGGCTCTGGTGAATTCTCTCACCCTCCCGCGCTTCTGACTGTACCCAGTGCATGTATAAATAAATAAATAAATAAATAAATAAACATGCCTCTATAAAAAAAAAAAAGAAAAAAAGAAATAGACATTATTAATAAAAAAAAATCCCAATATGTTACAAATGATATGGTTCCATTTATACAATACTCTTGAAATTACAAAATGAGAGAAATGGAAGGCAGATTTAGTGGTTGCTTCAGAGGGTGTGGCTGTAAAACAGCAGCATGAAGGGTTATAGTGGTGATGGGGAATGTTCTGTATCATGCCTTTATCAATACATCCTGGGGGTGATACTGTATTATAGCTTTGCTATTGGGACAGTTAGGTAAAGGGTATATAGGATCCCTGTATTATTTCTTGTAGTTGTGTGTGAATTTATAATTATCTAAAATTATTAAAAATTTTCTCAGAGTGGGCCTCCCTGGTGGCGCAAGGGTTTAAGACGCAACCTATGAAGTTTGCCACAGCCACTGCAACATGAGTTTGATCCCCGGCCAGGGAGCAACCCACATGGTACAACAGACCTCTCCTGACTCGCCGCTACTCCCGTCAGCAGTGTATTTCAGTCAGTCTGCCTGTTCTGTTCCCCACTCTGTCTCTGGTGAATACTCTCACCCCCCCCCACACACCTCTGGCCTGTACCCCAGTTCTTGTATGCATATAAATAAAATAAATCTTAAAAAAATATTTTCTCAGAGGTCAAAACTCTGAGAAGTAGTTGTTTCCATTTTAAAAAAAGTGTGTCTTCTAAAAATGGAGTTAACATTGGTTTAAAACACTGTTCATGACATAGGGGTCATAGGTTCACACCTCCTTAGTTGTGTTACCACACCTAGCTGAATACTGAAGTATCTATAATCCTCCACCATAGCCCACTAGGCCCTCTTCCATTTTATCCTCACATTTAATTCTACTGTAAGATTTCTAGGATTTGTTTTGGTTTATTTTTGTCTGTTCCTTTGTTTTTCTATATTCCACATATGAGTGAAACCATTATCCAGTATTTTTCTCCTTCTGATTTATTTCACATAGTATAATCCCTTCCAGTTCCATCCACATTGTTGCAAATGGCAAAATTTCATCTTTTTTATAGCTGAGTAATATTCCATTATGTATACATGTCATGTCTCTATCCACTCCTCCATTGTTGGGCAAGAAGTGGCTGTTCCTAAGGTGTTCTTAGGTGTGGGGGAGAGACTGATGTGAAGCAGACAGAGTGTACAGGGAAGAATAGGCGACAGGTCCCAAGTTCCAAAGGAAGATTGCTCTGTGAAGGAAGAGTTGGCAATAGTTTGCATCCTACACAAAATTAAGTTAAGCCCCCCTTTCTCTCCACATACACAAAGAGCCAAGCATTTGAAAGCTGGGAGATTGCTAGTATGGTCTCCTAGGACTGGAGGCCAGACCTCAACTGATGAGCAATTGATGAGGCAAACAGGCGGGAGCAAATACTGTTGTAGCAACAAGTTTGGTAGGCGGTGGAAGGAGAGACTGGGGAAGAAGGTTGAGGGCAAGACAGGAGAGTATTCTATTTTTGTTGTCTACATATGCAGATTTAGGTGTTGTACATATGCAGATTTAGGAGGGGTAAGGGAGAGAGAGAGATCAAACACAATGGCAGAAAGGAATGGGGGAGAAGGCTCAAAAGCTCAGATGGAGTATTAATATGCTTTGGAAATGGGAGAAAACTTCCCCTCTGAGTAAGAAGGCTGAGGCTGGGATGTGTAAAGGGTTTGCATATTAGGAGGTGAAAGAAAAGGAAACAAAGGGAATAAGATCTGGACTCTCCTCTCCTTCAAGGCTCAGTTTCTGTCTTTCCCAATCCCCCCCCCCCCCACCAACTCAATTCAGCCTGGATGCCTTTCAGTTTCCCTATCTTGCCTCTCTTTCTCTTCAAAGCTGCATAGGGCTCCACTTAATAAATATTGGTAAATCATGAAGTCAAAAATAAAATGTAATTAATATCCCTCACGTTAAACTTCTCTTTTCCATATTGATCTTGAAGACCGATCCCCTGTGTGTATGAAGTTGACAGATAGGCTGGGGGGGGAATGGGGTCACGAAGTAGAAATACCTTTCAGGCCCCTTAGGTTTTGGGAATAACTTTATGGGAATGAAGAGAGGGTAGATTTGGAGAAAAGGAACATAATCAAGAAAGAAGATATTAAATATTGTAAAGGAGAATGGACAGTTGTTTTCTCTCAGCACCTTTGGCTCTGCCTTTTATCTTTTGAGATAATGGAGTGAAGCCTGGGTTACTCCTACTGGAACAATCATTTTACTGCACAATCCTCTTATGTCTTCTATTACAAGTTTCAAAAAAAAGTTGGTTTTTTTTTTTGCAGCTCAAAGAGTATTTTGGTATACATCACAGGTAACTTTAAGATCCTAAACATTTACAGGTTCTAAAAAGGACATATCTTGCCTGCCGAAACCCGGGATTGAACCAGGGACCTTTAGATCTTCAGTCTAACGCTCTCCCAACTGAGCTATTTCGGCTCTGCCCACTCTGCCTCAAAACAAGCTAGAATGACTTTATCGTTTCCGACTTTACTAATGAGTCAGCATTTATTTAATAAACACCATGGCAAGTACTTTGAGGAAACCAAAGAGAAATCAAAACAGATTTCTGTCTCCAAATAACTTACCAATGTATGAGGAGAAAGACAAGGTGGTACTGTCAGTGTCGGAAGGATTACCTTAGTGATTTACTTTAATCTACAATTTATATCACACGTCGGGAACAGACCCTCCACACGCTCCTGATTACATCTTCTGCAGTTGCCAACACTTGTCCGAATTTTAGTGGTTGGGGCAGAACAGGGGGGCTTGCATAATCGGGTATCATTTCGTGCTGGTTAGTTAGGCAAGGGAGAAGGGAATGACGTTTGTATACACCGGGATTCCTCAAATACCAGTTTCAGAAAACTTCACTTACCCTGGTTTTGTGGTCAGAATAAGGAGGCAAGGTGAAGGTTTCGATTCCTGGTTAGGGAAGAGTTAACTGCTCCCCCCCACCACATTTGCCCCCCAGGACAGAAGGCAAACTTGTTAATACTAAACATTAAATTATACATGTTAACTTTCAGTTTTCATATGAAGAGTTTCCTGACGAGAAACCCTGTAACAGTTTTAGTATTCCAAGTGCACAATGACCAGCGATGTCATTTTCAAGGGTTTCATGACAAGACAATTGAGAAGACAAGTGAAAAGCAACAGGGAAGTCATTTCCAGAGATTTGTCTCAGATGGTTGTGTGTGAGTTTCTGAATCCTGCACAGTGGCTGGAATTTTGAAATGCAACTTCTTCACCCCTTCTCCCCTCTTCTGTCACCCTTGGGTTTTGTGGGTTCACAGCTTCTAGCTTAGAAATACCAACATGGTAACTTAATTGTGGGCTAAAGTGGTTTCTGGGCTACCTGCTCTCTTCAGGGCCTCCATCTGTCTTCCCCAAAGCAAGTATAATTTATCTGTTTTTTTTTTTTCCCCCTAAGAAAGGCAATATAGAAGGCCATGAGTATCACAGGAAAATTGCTGTCACAAAACCGAGACACAGGCCAACGGTGTCTTCAGCATCTTTGAATGCGCACCTGAGAAACTGACAGACACTTGAAAAAAAGCAGGCTTTGTTACCCTCCTGGTTTTTGACAAGGTTTGGTGCCTCTGTGCTACTGATAGGGGGAAATGATGTCCTGAGCGAACTCCATACAGGCTTTGTGGACTCCACCCCCCACAACACTGGGAACTACAAATCCCATGATCACCAAAGGGAAGGTTTAGGACCTGAGGGCGGAGTTAAGCATCTAGGCTCTAGGTTTGGGTATTTAACTGGTCATGTGGCCTGGGGTGGCTGGCTTGGCCAGGAGGCATGCTAGGTTTTTGCCAGCTCAGTGGGTCCTTGGGTTTCCTGGTCAGTGGAACGGGTAGGACACATTTATGAAATTATCTCCCTCTTTTTCTCCCCGAGTTATTCATTTCTCCATTTCTCCTTCCCTTGTAAATAAACCTTTTATCAACCTTTTGTGTATGTCTGCAGTTTAGCATTAATAGGTCCCCTTTAAGCGTGGGGGTGAGGCCCCACAGTCAGGCAACCCCATTTTATATTGGGGTTTGCCCTGTAACACTACTAGCTCCTTTTGAAAGTTTTGGGCCTTGAATCTTTGTTAGTCTATAAATAGTCTTTGTTACTTGATGTGCCACAGATTGCTTAAAATTTCCTGCTTATTTCTTAGAATAGTTCAATGCACGCATGTCTGTCTACAAGCTTCCAAAGACCCTGGTGCCCCTGATTTTACTTTACCAACATACAAGTGTTGGGGAGGAAAGGATGTCCTGAACAACTCCACAAGTAGGTTTTATGGACTCTGCCCCCACCCCAGACCAAAGACACCAAGGGCTACAAATCCAGTAATATCCCCACTGAGGGAAGTGATGCCTGCGTGTGTAGCTACTATAACAGCTGCTGCTGCCGCTTTACCACAAGTTCTTGTCTCATGAAGCTGTAGAAAGGAATTCACAGACTTTTCAGATAAGTAAGCAGAGAGAAGCAAATCTTGTCTTAGAAAGAAAAGTTTATTGAGGAGAAAAGGAACAGAAATAAAGTGGGACTACCAGGCCATGTAACCAGGCCAGGGAGGGGCAAGGAAGCCAAAATAGAGTCATGTCTCAGGGAATATGTACCTTCTTTCCCTCATTATCTATTTAGTGGTCTCTCCCTGATTGGTTAGTTTCCAGGTGGGCTCACTGCTATTGAGCAGGGGATCTTCACATTCCTTATCTAACAGGTTTTTCTCTCCCCATTTGTTGCATCTTCCCCCTTGTTTGATAGATTTATCTTTATGGTCCAGTCTTCCAGATGAGCACGCCTGCATTTTAAGGAAGAGAAAGTTAAACATCAGCTATTGAAAAAAAACAGGTTGGCGCCTACTGGTTTATTATTCCCAGTGGAATTCCTTATCTCTGAAGCCTTCCTTAACTCTTTGGAGGTCCCCTCCTGCAATGTCCCTAAAACTGCCTAATTACCCTAACTTGCTCTATGTGGGAACTGGGGTGGAGTTAAGCAGCCAGGCTTGGTATATAATCGGACATGTGGGCCTGGGTGGGGGGCGCTTGGTTTTTCCACGGCTTTCAGCGTGCTATTGGGGTTCCAGCTCAGTGGAACTGGTAGGATGCATTCACCAATTTCTCTCTTTCTTCCTTCCTGAGTTATCCATTTCTTCATTCCCCCTGTAGGGTAAGGTAAAAAGTATCGGGCTTTTCTGCCCTCCCATTTTTAAGATAGATGGTGGATCCCTGTGGTCCCAAATGCATGCCTGATGGCGGGCACCTGGAGTAGGGTGTGGGCATAGGTAGATGGGATTCACCTGGACTAAGACTGGGCTTATAAAGGCAGCATCACGGAGATGCCAGCAGAAGAGAAGGAATGGAAGAGCAGAGAAGCAGAAGCAGAACCACAAGAGATCAGAGCAGCAGAGACCACCAGAGAACACCGGAGAGTCCAGACAGAGTGAAGACTTCCTGGGGGCTGGGAGGCCTGACAGCCTCCCGGGCCCCCACTACCCCTGCCTACTGTGTACCTGGTAAATCCCAATAAAAGCCTTTAAAAGCCACTGAGGGCTCCAGGACTCCTCCTTTACCCGGTCTGCTGGATCAGAAAACCTGCTATGTGGCCATTTTGCCCCTACACCCACCCTTTTGGTAAATAAGCCTGTAGGGTAAGGAAAAAAGTATCAGGCTTTTCTGCCTTCCCGCCATTAGGATAAATGATGGAACCCTGAGGTCCTAAATGCATGCCTGATGGCGGGCACCTAGAGTAGAGTGTGGGCATATGTAGATGGGATTCACCTGGGCTAAGACTGGGCTTTTAAGGGTGGTGTCACAGGGACACCAGCAGAAGCTGAGAGAGCAGCAGAAGCCAAGAGAGAAGCAGAGAACGTCGGAGAGCCCAGATAGAGTGAAGACTTGCTGGGGGCTGGGAGGCCTGCCAGCCTCCCGGCCCCCCAGCACCCCTGCCTGCCATGTACCTGGTAAATCTAAATAAAAGACCTGCAAAAGCCACTGAGTACTCTGATTCCTCCATTACCCGGCCTGCTGGATCATAGAAAACCTGCCCTGTGTCCTTCCTGACCTTATTACCCTTTTTGTGTGTACCTGTGGTTGAGTCTCATAAGTCCCTTTTAAGCATGGGTGGGTCAGGCAAACCCATTTCACACTGGGGTTGCCCTGTAACACAGGGATATGATATTTTATGATCATGTTAAATGAAGAGGTACTCTTGCTAATTAATTGCACATACTCTGCTTTCTCTTACCCCCCTCCTTCCCTCACATAAATTCACAATTTCCAAAACTGTGCCATCTTTGAGGTTGTACAGAGACGAGTTTCCAGGCAAGTTTCTCCACGAGAGAGAGAGATGTTGTATCCAAAAGGTCAGGTTTATTATAAAAGGGAGAGGAGAAGAAAGGACACTTGCATAGACACAAGTGGGCAGAAAGTGTTGCCCCGAAAGGGCCAGGTTTGCTAAGAGAGGCCTGCAAGGTCACAGGTGGCAGCCTGGGGAGGAAGCTGCCTCAGTTGCTTTGCAAAGGTAGCATGCAGAGAAGCTGCTGCTCCTGCTCTGCAAAAGGAAAAGGTAGGTGAAGAGAAACACCTGCATTGTCACAGTGGGGCAGAAGAACTGCTGCCGCATGCGAGGGCAGAGACTGCACTGATATTGTCTTCTCTTTGGGAGGGTCTTGCTCCTTTGTGTAGTTTTAACTTTTGTTAACCTCATAACAGCTGGAGTGTGATGAGCACTATAATGGCCCTCATCTGCATATCCCCACCTCTGGCCTGCTCTGATACTTGCTATTGCAGTTTGTGCCTAAGGATTTTTCACTTCTTATAGCTGGTTCCACAGCTATGCTAATCACTTCTCCCCCCCACCTCCAGCAACCCTGGGAAGGGAGGGGCCTGACCCCTTGGGGACATCCCCATCATCCCAGAGCAGCTGGCTGATAAGCCCAACTGAGCCTGAAGGGTTAGTGCTAAGAAATCCCTCTAGGCCAGGGATAAAGCTCTCCATACTGCAGGAGCCAGATTTCTGGTCTAGTGGTTCCTCCTTTCCAACCTTTCTACTCTTAACCTCCATCACTCCCAGCAACTCAGAGGGCATAGAAGACAAAAAGCCCCTGTTAGACTGCTCGCTGAGACTTGCTTTACCTGGGGCCTGGAGGGATTTCCTAGCGCTAACCCTTCAGCCTCAGTTGGGCTTATCAGCCAGCAGCTCTGGGATGATGGGGTTGTCCTTGAGGGGTCAGGCCCCTCCTTACCCAGGGTTGCACTCTCGCTGTAACAGGCACCCCACGGGCCTGTTAGGCATCAGAAAAGGCAAGATTCCAGCTTATGACTCTGGGGCAGTGAGGACAAATAGGACTTCTAGGGCTAGAACCTGGCCTCCTGCCTGGATCCTCAGGGTCACAGGGAAAGACCGGCCCAGCTACGGACGTTCTGGGCACCCAACCCCACTTCTAGAAGATTATTGGGGCCTCCTGGTGCCTTACGCACACACGTCACAAGTAGTGGGATGCCCTCCGGGAGAGTAAATGTAGGTCCCCTCTACCCCTTCGTACTCCCACTCTCACAGAAAGGTGCTGGAAAGTTATTTTGGTCGCTATGACAAGTGAAAGGGACTCCAAGCCCGTTAAGACAGCGGCACTTCCCGCGGGCGCCAGAGCGCGCGGATAGGGAGCGCCCTCCCGCGGAGGAGGGGGACAGTCACACCCCACTCCCTTTCCTGGTCAGAGGATTGCTTGAGAAGGAAAAACTGCTCCACACCAGGGATCCCGGATTCCCCAAGGAGCAAGAGACCACTGATCAGGGGTACAGTACAGTTACTGGGGTGCAGGCTTGCTGATGGAAACGGGCGCTTTTTAGATTGGAAGACGTGAAAATGACTATCTGCCGCTGGAGACCCTTAACGGAGGGAAGCATGTGCCCTGAAAAAGTGGAGAGGTGGCAGGTGGGGTGGGGGTTACCTCCTTAGAAGGCGCACCGGGGGTGATCAGAAATCTGGACTATTTAGCGGGCATCACTGTGCTTGGTCAGGCTGATGCAGAGAACGGCCCGTTTTCAGCACCGCCACCTGGTGGCAGCAGCCGGAATGGCAGCGGAGAACCCAGGCCGGGTCCTTCCCCGCTGGGCGTGCAAACTCAGTGGCCTGGCTTTCTAATTTGAAATTTAGGAATCCTTCAGGGTCATTGGGGTCCCCAAATGGAAACACTGTACTCTCTGTTAATACTGCAACTAGGGATGATGATTAAGTTGGAAATTAATGACAATAAGGAAAGCAACGTACCATGCTGTTCCTCCAAGTTCATGGAACATTTCTTATCAGTAAGAATAACAAGGACTAAAACGGCTCTCTTACTATTTGAATGACTCATAGGAGGGTAACATGTGACGCACTGTTTTTATGTGACTACTGTAAATGTGCATTTTAAGTCCGATAAAAACACTTGATAGTTATGTGATTCTTTGACAGCGTTTCTTTTGCTGCTGCTACTGTATCCTAAAACAGAAACATTCTAATTTGTCTTATTTTTAGACTTAATTTTTGAAAAGATTTATTTATTTATGCATACAAGAACTGGGGTGCAAGCCAGAGGTGCAGAAGGTGAGAGAACCCACCAGAGCGATTGGGGAGCAGAACAGGCAGATGTACTGAAATAAACTGCTGAGGGGAGCAGCAGGGAGTCAGGAGAGGTCTGTTGCCCCATGTGGGTTGCCCCCTGGCCAGGGATGGAACTCAGTATTGTACTGGCTGGCAGTAGATTGACAGAGCTTTCCTTAACCCCTGGCCACCAGGGAAGCCCTAGATCAATTTTTTAAATTAATTTTTCTCAAGTTTTTATTAATTTGTTAATTTCTACACAATTCTATAATTTTGGGATTACAACTTCACCCTTCATATATATATATATGAAGGGAGGGTGGAGCTCAGCAGGGAGAATAAGCTGGGAAAGAGGGAGGAAGGATGGGGAGCAATGAAGAGACCTGGAGGAGGCACAGGGAGCAGAGACATGTGAAGAAGCTGCACTTGCTTCTTGGTCCTGGACTGGGTAAAACAGATGTGGGTGAGAGACCCGTGGGGGGGTTAACAATGGCAGCTTGTATTTTTTTTTTAAAATAAATCTTTTTTTTTTTTTTTTTTACTTTTATTTTTATTTATACAAGAACTGGGCTACAGGCCAGAGATGCAGGGGTGGGGGGTAGGGGGGTGAGAGGATTCACCAGAGACAGAGCGGGGAACAGAACAGGCAGAAATACACTGCTGAGAGGAGCAGTGGGTGAGACAGGAGAGGTCTGCCACGCCATGTGGGTAGCTCCCTGGCCACCTGGGAATTGAAAGTTTCTCAGCCCTACACTCAACCCGCTGCACCACCAGAGAGGCCTGGCAGCTTGCATCTTGATTTTGATTTTGAATTTTTCCTCCTAGAATTTTCTGGTTGTTTCTGACCCTTTTCTATGGGTACCTGCCAGAAGGTGCTTTAAACTTGTGGCAGCTTTCTGGCCTTGCTCTGGGCCAATCCCGTTTGGGTGGATATTTATTTTTATTTTTTTGGGTGGACATTTACCCATGAGGGGATGGGTAACTTTGGGTGCTTGATTTGGAAACTATATTCTTCTCCTTTTCTGTATTGCACAGTAATTATTTTAAAGTTTCTTTCCATGAAGGAGCTTATATGTTTTGTCTTGATGTGGCTGATGGCGGAACCTATTTAGAGCAGGCAGGTTTGGGGGTTCTGGGTTCCCTCTCCCTGTCCTGTAACATCAAGATTGTGTTCCAAAAGGCACTATTGTGTTCCAAAAGGCACTATTTCATCTGTTTAAGTAGCTGAGTAACATTCCACTGAGTGTATATACCACAATTTTGTAATTCAGTTGTCTGTTGTGGACATTTTAGTTGGTCCCTTGATGGTGCTGTTGTGATTACTGCTACTATGAATTCAGGAGAGCATACATCTTTTTTGTATAAATGCTTTTATATTCTTTGGGTAAATACCCAGCAGTGGTATTGCCTGGACCATATGTTATTCCCATTTTTAGTTATTTGAGGAATCTCCATACCATTTTCTATAGAGGCTGCACTAAATTCCCACTAACAGTGGATGAAGTTCCTTTTTCTCTACATCCTTGACAACATTTGTTGTTTTCAGTCTTTTTGACATAGGCCATTCTCACAGGGGTGAAGCAATACCTCATTGTAATTTTTAAAAATATTTATTTATTTATGCATACAAGAACTGGGGTATAGGCCAGTTTTGATTTTGATTTTGACCTGTATTTCCCTTGTAATAAATGATGATGAGCATTTATCACATGCTTGTAGAACACTTGAATGTCCTCTTTGGAGAAGTGTCCATTTAGGTCCCCTCTCAGTCTACTTTTTTCATTTTGTGATAGTTTCTTTCCTGGTATAAAAACTTTTTAGTTTGACGTGGTCCCAAGTGTTTATTTTTGCTTTGTTCCCTTGCTATTGGAATGGAGTCCCCAAACACATTTTTAATTTTTAAAAATTATTATTGAGGTAACATTGGTTTACAACACTGTATATGAGTTAAGGGACTAGGTTTACACCTCCTCAGATGTATCTCTCCCATCCCCAGAGCACTCATATCCCTTTACCACAGACCATAGTTTGATGCCCAGAAGTATAGCCCTTATCTTTTCTTTTTAAGATTTATTTTATTTTATTTTTTTATGCATACAAGAGGTGGGGTGTAGGCCAGAGGTGTGTGGGGTGAGACAATTCACCAGGGACAGAGTAGGGAGCAGAACAGGTGGGCTGACTGTAATACACTGCTAAGGGGTGTAGTGGGGAGTCAGGAGCAGTCTGCTGTGCCATGTGGGTAGCTCCCTGGTTGGGAATTCAACTTGTGCTGCAGTGGCTGTGGATCGCTTCACAGTGCTGAGACTTAACCTCTGTGCCACCAGGAAGAACCCACATTCGTATTTCAATCAACAGAAAGGGGGAGGGCAGAAGGTGAGAGCCAGTGGCTTCATATTTGAGAAACGACCCACAAAAGGCACTCACTATTTCCCTGGAGTGTGTGGATGGAGGCGAGGCTAGGATATCTATGCCCTAGGCAAAAGATGTGGGTCAGCAGTGAGTCTGTACCGCAAAGGTTCCTTTGCACTATCAGATGTAAGGAAGGGAGCATTACTTCTCATAAGAGTGGTAAATCTGGGGAAAAATTCCAGTGTCCATTATATTCCTGCATTAGAATAAATGCCCAAGTGAAATCTTTCCAAAACACGTTTTACAAATTATTATTATACTTATCATATATCATAATTATGTATTTGTATATCTATGTCCCTGAGGGGTTCTAAAACTTTTCAGGCATAAAAATTATATTTTATATTTGGATTTAGATCTCAATTTATCTATCACCTTAACATTTCTCTCCACTTCCTACTTACAAAGTCCATACCTAGTACAATTCCTGGTACATGAAAACCAACCAAGAAATGCCCTTTGAGAAAATGAATTCTATCATCGTCATGGTCAAGGTTCATATTATTCTTCAGCTCTCTACACTCTGAGTTTTCCCACTGAGTTCATGATTTTGCTGACTATTTTGGACTACACAATATTTTCTTTACTGAATTCTTTACATCTTTGTTTCTTAAAGTGTAGATCAGAGGATTAAGGCTGGGTGTAATGATCGTGTAAAAGAGAGTAATGAACTTCCCCTCATCTTGGGATGTGCTATTCTGTGGTTTCATGTACATATAAATGAGTGTTCCATAAAACAGAGCCACCACTGTGAGGTGGGAGCCACATGTGTTGAGGATCTTACTCCACCTTGATGTTGACTTGATCCTCGTCACAGCACAAGTGATAACTCCATAGGAAATAAGAATAAGTGATAGAGGCAAGAGAAGAAATATCACTCCAAGAGTCGTGACAACAATGTCAATTACTTTTGAATAAACACAAGCCATCTTGACCAGTGCTGGCATCTTACAGAAAAAATTATCCACCTCTCGGTTGCCACATCTTGGCAACTTCAAAGTCAAAGAGCAAAGAATTAAGGCACTTCCAAGACCACCTAACCAGGAAACCACCACCATCTTCTGGCAGAGCTGAGGGTGCATGATCACTGTGTAGTGAAGAGGCTGACACAAGGCGGCATAGCGGTCATAGGCCATCACAGCCAAGAGGAGACATTCTGTGGCTCCCAAGTCAAGGGCAAAGAAGAACTGGAGCACACACCCTCCATATGTAATTGATTTCTTTGGACCCCAAAGATTTACTAACATCTGGGGGACGATGCTAGTTGTATAACAGAGATCCAAAAAAGACAAATTGGATAGGAAGAAATACATGGGCGTATGGAGTTGGGGATCCAGGTAAGACAGAAGAATGATGGTGGTGTTTCCTACCAGAGTCACTAGGTAGGAGATGAAAACCACCCCAGAGATGACCTGTTCTAACTGAGGTTGATCAGAAAACCCCAGAAGGATGAAGTCTTTTCCATAACTTTCATTGCTTGTTTCCATTCCTTCTTAGGAAAGACTAGAAAACAATAGCATAGGAATAAAAAATATTATCAATCTTCTGTAGATCTAAACTTTTTAAGTTTTTTCTGGATATCCAAACCTTGCTGGTGTGCTTTCTCCCATTTGGAACATCAATTTTAACATTTTCCCCTGTGTTTTGTGCCCAAAGCCTCTCCACGTTTAAGTGTATTTAGAAAAGTTTCTAAAATAGTGGGTGAAAGGGCATCATATGCTATGTCGCCCATGGTTCCAGTTATTTTGATTAAATAATAAATACTTACATTCAATTATATAAATTTAAGGGTGGGTATATTTTGAGGAATTTTTCATTCTTGAAACTATGATATAACCTTCATTTGATTATGACAAATCTTCCCCTTATCAAAGGAGTTGAGCTAGGAGAAAAATAAAGTATTTCATTTCATATGAAAATTCCACCTTATGTTCTCCCAATCATCTAATTCCAACATTATAACCATAAGTGTAATTATCATGACCACAGGTTTCTTTTCCTATTTTTCTTCCTATTCAACATGCCACACCCTTTATTCACAAAACAGTTTTTATGCTCCCTACTACAGTGCCCTCATTGTATGCATATATTTTTGGTATCACAATAAATAACCTTTTTTTTTTTAAAGTACTGGGGTGCAAATACTGGGGGGTAGGCCAGAGGTGTGGGGGGGTAAGAGGATTCACCAGAGACAGAGTGGGGAGCAGAACAGGCAGATTGACTGAAATACACTGCTGAGGAGAGCAGCAGGTGAGACAGGAGAAGTCTGCTACACCATGTGGGTAGCTCCTGGCCTGGGATTGAACTCGTGCTGCATTGACTGGTGATAGATTAATAGCACTGATATTTTAACCCCTACACCACCAGAGTGGCCCAATAAATAATCTTTTATTATTGACCTTTATTTACATGACCAGAGGTCATGTTTCTTTGAACATCATCATTACCATTAACCATCTAATTGCCTTATTGATTAGTTGTAAATTAAAAATTGAACTAATTCCAGATGTAGTAGGTCACTGCACCCACATAGAAACCCTCTGTTGTTCTTACTCACGTGGCCATTCAGCAAAACTAGCAAGACAGGTGAGTCTAAAGAGTAGCTTATTAAATAATCAGTGAGCTGTTTTTCCTGGTGGGGATTACTAATATAAGAGTCGATCCTCTGGTAGTTAATCTCCAGGCGCAAGGGGTTAAGATGCAACCTATGAAGCTAATTGCAGCCACTGCAGCACGAGTTCGATCCCTAGCCAGGGAGCTACCCACATGACGCAGCAGACCTGGCCTGACTCACCCACTGCTCCCCTCAGCAGTGTATTTCAGTCAATCTGCCTGTTCTGTTCCCCTCTGTCTCTGGTGAATCCTCTCACTCCTCTTACCTCTGGCTTGTACCCCTGTTCTCGTATGCATAAATAAATAAATCTTCAAAAGCTGTAAAGTAATAACATGAAAAAAATAAAGAATATGGATAAGGGGTAACGATGACATCCAGCTCACTACTTATGATCCTGTATCATATGTTCAAATGGATGAATGTTTAATAAATGATTAATTTATACATTTTTTTATCCATATGATTTCTGACTACGAACTTCACATGTAGATTACTTTATATTTGCTGCAGTCACAGTAAAATAAGTAAAGTTAAATGACCTACAGCATGTCACTGTTGTAAGACTTTTAGTTAGCACTTTATACTGTTATAGTCATGAAGAAGGAACTGTTATAAACAAGTAATCAAGACAGAGATGTCTTTATAAAATGAAATTTTCATTTAATTAATGAATGTCCAGTTTTTAAGTAGCAGGAGATCAGCTAAGTTAAACCTAGTGCTTAGTGCATAGGACTCAGATGCTTCAGATGAAAACCCAACTTCTCGTCTGGATGGACCATGTCCTTGGGTATTCAATCATTTAATCTGTTTGTGTACCATGTTCTTCATCTGTAAAGTGAAGATACCTCCATTTCTTCAAATGGAGGTGTGAGGGCTAATATTGTGAAAACACTTGAACTATACTTGGCTCAAATTTCTAAAAATTAAAATCTATATTCACTTATTCACTTATAATATTATTCTATCTATTCTTGCTATTCTTGAAGGCTTCATATTTCACTCTGATGTTTTTACCATGATGGTCTAGAAATAATTTGAACGCTGATTTTTTTGGGCATAACTTTAAAATGAACATAGTTAGGTTCATAAAATGCCCACAAATACACTGAACATACTGAATTGATGCACCTCAGAGACAGGTCGGGACTTGACTTCCCAAACACTTTGATTATAAAGTGCACTTGACTTTTTTGGGGGACAACTTAAGGTTGAGATAGTGGGAATGAAGGCCATGGAAGTTTAAAGTGGAAATGGACCTTAGAAGCTGTGACTCCAGTGTCTGTCCTGCATAAAAGGTCCTTTCAGAGAATGTCCACACAGTTTCCTTTCTCATCATTTTAGTAACAGGGAAGTCAGTTGCACACAAGAAGTCTGTTCTATTTAATCTATGCCTCTCCCTTACCTGGTTCGATGAACTCAAATGTGCTTCATTGTAACAACAGGGATTGGCTCTTTTTCTTTACCTGGAGATAACACAATAATAAAGAGTTTCTTAAAAAAAGTTTGATTATAAAATAAAACATGCACACAGACTAAAAATAAAAATAAGGCTGGGTGATTTAAGGAGTGTATTTTGTAATTAAGCCAAGGTCAAGAATTACAACATTGCCCTCCATCTCAGGAGCTTAACTTAGTGCCTCATCCTAATTATGACCCTTCCCTGTCCCCCAATGTATCCACTCTCCTGAATTATGGTAACCACCTCCTTGTGTTTTAATAGTTAATTACCAAAAAGGATATCATTAGACAACATTGTTTAATTTGGGTAATTAAAATGTTTATATGTCTTTGAGTCTCTTTGAGTATTAGGCTCTCTTATGAAATATATTGTTAGATTCAAGTTCCTGGAATAAGTACCTAGACAATTGTCAGCCATTCTTCACATTGTGAGATCTTTAATTATATTTTTAGTTTCTACCCAGGCACACTCATGGTTTATCAAAGACCTGAGATTAGTGAGCTCAAAAGAAGACAAAGTTCCTCCTAAGCTCAGGATAAAGAAGTGTGGACATCTATGATCTATATACATTTAAAATAATGTAAGTTAGTAGATGAAAAACACTGATTCAATTTAAGCTTTGGGTCACATAAGGCCCCAGGAATCCATATTAGAAGTGCTGCTAAGTCAGGAATTACACTTAATGTAAGTTAATGCTGTAAATGCAACTATGAAAGTTTTCCCACTATGTTTGTTTGTTTTTATCTTTTTAAAAAAGATTTATTTATTTATGCATACAAGAACTGGGGTATAGGCCAGAGGTATGTGTGTGTGGGTGAGAGGATTCACCAGAGACAGAGTGGGGTACAGAATAGGAAGACTGACTGAAATACACTGCTGAGGGGAGCAGTGGGGAGACAGGAGAGGTCTGCTGTGCCATGTGCGTAGTTCCCTGGCCGGGGATCAAACTTGAGCTGAAGTGGCTGTAGACAGCTTCATAGGTTGTGTCTTAACCCCTTGTGCCACCAGGGAGGCCCTACTTTTATCTTTTTGGTTAACATTTTCTGTATTATACACCTTGGTTCACACATTTTAGAAATTATTTTAAATTTCATATAAAAGTGAATTTTTTATTCAAAATGATATAAGCATGTAAGCTTTGGAACAACCCAATGCCAAAAATAGATGACTGGATCAAGAAGATGTGGTACATATATACCATGGAATATTACTCAGCATTCAAAAAGATAAACACATGCAATTTGCAGCAACATGGATGGCACTGAAGGGATCATGCTCAGCGAAATAAGCCAAAAAGAAAAAGAAAATACCGGATGGTCTCACTCATAGCAGGAATCTAGAAAACTTAAATAAGGGACCAGGAAAATGAATATAAGAAAGTGAAAATCAAAATCAACAAAAAAACTATGAACCAGAGACACTTTTGGGGGTGGGGGGGGGGGGGAAGGATTGGGGTCAGAATGGGGCGTTTGCAATTGTATGGGGAATATAAAAATAAATTTAATATTTAAAAAAAAAAAAAAAAAAACAAAAAACAAAAAAACAAAATGATATAAGCATGAACTAAAGAAATATATAACTAAAGAGCTAAAGAATATAACTAAAGAAATATAAAACAAAACTGTTTTGTTT
Source organism: Talpa occidentalis (assembly GCF_014898055.3). Taxonomy (NCBI): domain Eukaryota; kingdom Metazoa; phylum Chordata; class Mammalia; order Eulipotyphla; family Talpidae; genus Talpa; species Talpa occidentalis. Next base: position 19,593,524 of record NW_023602073.1, read on the forward strand.
TATTTGAAATCAAATGCATTTCATTTTGTTTGAATGTCACTTTTATTTTTTTCATGATATGAATTTCAGTTTCTAAAAATGTGGCCTATGTTTACATTTCACTTTTCTTCAGTAAAACTTAGGACAATGAACCAACATTTTTGAAACATAATTTGAAAGTTTACAATGATGTGGAGAGAAAACGAGAACAATGACATTACATACTTTTAAAAATATTGTAAAATATATGAAAAGATTTTAAATGAATCATGTATTAATTTTAAAGTAAGAGGAATATTGCTGTAGCCATACAAAGTCAAAGCAAGGAGAGTCAATATAAAAATAGTTAAGACCCCAGACTCTGCCACTGTCTTAGCAAAACTCAGCCTCTTCCTCCTTGTGTTAACTTGAACAAACTGATTAGGTTTTTTTTTTTTTTTTTTTTGGTGGGACCCTCCAGTCTCGCAGCCCAGCGCTCAACCACTGCGCTACCAGGGGAGACCCAAACTGATTAGCTTTTTAAAGCCTCAGTTTCCTCATCTGTAAACAGTTGCTGTAATAACACCTGCTTTTTAGGGTAGATGTGAAGAGGATTAAATGATATGGAAAATATAAAATCATTCAGTATGACTCTTGGTACATAATGAATATTCAGACCTTTCAAAATCCACTAACTGCTCTTGTTGAAATTTAATATAATCCTCGTTCCTGAGAGGCCAGTAGTAACCAATTTTTTTCTATTTTACACTCCTTCCCCATTTTTCCGTTAATGTTAGACTGACCAGACGCTGCCTGAGATCTGTTTCCTACTCTGAGTCTTTTTTTCTATGGGAGAAAATATAGCAGAGAATACTCACCGCAGCAAAAACATTCGATTGCTTTTATGTTTCCTCCACATAGAACTCACAGTGGTCATGCTCTCATGGACTCCAAACATATGCATTTCCCATTAATATGAATCTTCCATTTTTTTGGTAATTCAGAAAAGTTCTTACTTGGCAAGTGAGCAAGTCTTGGAATTATGAGGTTTGCCACCAAAATGTTCAATACTAACACCCCAATCACATTTGCTTTGGATGCAACTGCTGAAGTAGCGTTTAATCAGTCTCTGTTGGGGGTGATGGGGCAAATGTAAATGTGCGAGTGCTGGAAGAGGTGATGGATTAGGTTACTTAAATGTATTTTTGATAGACTATTCACAGTCTTTCAGGGTATACTCAGACACATGTGGTGGTCATTTGCAAGTTGATTAAGCAAGGAGAGCACCATAATTGGTCTGTGTAGTTGGGAAGCATATGTGCAATTCCAGCAGGGAAGCATATGTACAACTCCAAGGGTTACCATGTTAATGTGGTGTAGACCTTGGGGACAGATGCTCACAGAGGTGATTAACAAATCTATGCCTATGACCAGAGGTTTCTCCAAACAGCAATTTTCAGAAAAATTCCCTTAAGACATTAAAGACTTTTTTTTTTTTTGGATTTTTTCCATGGAAACAATTCAGAGATGGTTTAATTTATGAATTATATCAAATATTTGGTGACTACAGCATAAACTCTATCTATACAAGATGAACACATTCAATTAAAATTTGCTTTCATCCAGAGATAAGATAGCAACCAATATGGAGAAAAACAGGCAATTACATAGATTTGTATTCACAGGAAAGAAGATAGTTGATTTTTCCAAAAATAATTAATGGAATAATTAATTCTAGGTTCATGGCCATATCATTGTTGTTCCATTAAAATGATTAAAAATGAACACCTTGGAGGTTACCCCTCAGGGAAGAACTGATTCATTATGGCTTCGTGCTGCCTGTTTGCTGTCACACTCTCCTTCCTGCTTGACCCTTGGGGACACGATGATCTTGAATTTTGTGTCCATCACACACTTTCTTAGGATATAACTTGTAACCTTTATTCATTCATACATTTAAAAAAATATTTATTTATTTATGCATACAAGAGCCGGGGTGTAGGCCAGAGATGTGGGAGTGGGGGGTCAGAGGATTCACCAGAGACAGAGTGGGAAGAGAAGGCAGACTGACTGAAATACACTGCTGAGGGGATCAGTGGATGGCCGGGGATTGAACTCATGCTGCCGAGGCTGCAGATTGCTTCCTAGTGTGGTGCTTTAACCCCTTGTGCCACCAGGGAGGCCCCACCTTTATTCATACATATATGTTTATGCCTAAACGCCACACATTTTGAAGTTGTGCTTTTTCTAAGCTTCCACAAAGGGTGTATTTCCTATGTTCCTTTGGAACTTTGTTTTTTCACTTTATTTTTGCTATTAAGCAGATTTTGCAATATAGTATGTGTAGATGTGGCTCATTTAATTCCACTGCTGCAGGATATTCTACTGTATGAATATTTTGCAACCATTTTGTCTTCTCTCATTCATGGTCATTTTTGCTGATTTTTTTGGCTTATATAAAGGATAAGTTATGATAAACTTTTTTTTTAAAGATTTATTTATGTATGCATATAACTGGGGTACAGACCAGACGTATGGGGGGGTGAGAGGATTCACCAGAGATAGAGTGGGGAAACAGGCAGATCTACTGAAATACACTGCTGAGGGGAGCAGCGGGCGAGACAGGCGAGGTCTGTTGCGCTATGTGGGTCAGCTCCCTGGCCGGGGATCGAACTCTTGCAGTAGTGGCTGCGGAGAGCTTCATAGTGCTGAGGCTTAACCCGCTGTGCCACCAGGGAGGCCCCGATTATGCTTTTTTTCTCTCCCCCTCCATCCCTTGCCCCCTTGCCCCATCTCCCTTGCCCCCTCACCACATCTCCCTCTTAACCTCTAATCTCGAATCCTCCAGGATTTTTGCTGATATCCCATAGTTTTGGAAGTGTTTTTCATTGTCAAATTGTGTTACATGACTATTATTTGATTTTAATTGTCCTGACTTCCTTGCTGCACATAATTCTTTCAAGTTGCCTCCATTACTGACCCCTGATTCCCTCCTTTCTTATGGGTGTGTAATACTCCACTGTGTGTAGGCACCACATTGCTTTGATCCATTTGTCTGTTGAAAGAGATTTAGGCTGCTCCCATGTCCCAGCTATTGTAAATAATGATGCATTAAATATTGTAGAACACATGATTTTTTTGGTGGTCTTGTTTTCTGTTTTCCAAAGAAGCCACACCAATTTGCATCCCCACCAACAGTGAATGAGAGTTCCTTTTTCACCACACTCTCACCAACATTTATGTAAGCCTGTGTACATAACGTCACTGTCCACAATTACCTTGCTATGTACATTAGGGCCATTGGAGGGTCATCAAGTATTGTACTAAGATTTTTGTCACTCCTCCAAGAGTTGATTTTGTTCCTTGAAGTTACATATCTGATGTGTAGCTTACACTGGGAGAAATAAAGCAGGATAGTGAATGTGACACAAACGTTAACATACTGGAGTAAAGCAGGTGGAAACTGATTAAAAAGTTGGTTATTTTTGGACTCTGAGCCAACTTTCTTTTAACCTTTTTATTCTTATAATTTCTAAACACATGCACACACACATATACATCTAAGGGATATTGTAAAAACTCTATAGTATAATCCAATGAAAGAAAACTAAGCTACCCTTTGCTTATTGTTTTTCTAGTCTCAGCCATTTTGTATATCTTAATGTACAATAATCTGAAGAGGTAGCTCCACTGTTTGTTTCACAATGGACATTTGCCATATTTTGTATAATCAAACACATTCAATAGATTTATTAAAAACATTTCTTTAATCATACTACAGAACAATTTAGACACAGCAAATTCACACAAAAATATGAGACTCTATGCTTTGAAAAGCTCACTAATGCCTTTTCCTCAAACATGTGCAAATAAAATGAGATAAGGCCATAATACTGATTTGGTCAGGTTTTGGAGGGAATTTAAAGAGTGGGTTAATGAGATTGGTAAGCACTTTTTCAGAGGAAGTGAGATTATAACTGAGTGCAGACAACTGAGTAGAGGCTTTAAGTGATAAATCAAATGTGTGTCAAGATTTGGGAGGCGTGCTTCTCACAAAGCCAACTTGATACTCATTTCCTGTACTGCCCCTATACCATTTTTACCCCTATACCATTCTCCTTTTTTCAGTATCAGTCCAACACTGTAAAGTGTGTATTGTATTTATGCTTTTCTCTTACCTTTGATAGCCTCATCTTCACTCAGATTCTTCACTTTTAGTAGGATTACACAACTGACAACTGTCAAATTACCCAAAAAATGAATTAAAAAACTCAAAGCAGTTGTCATTACAAAATTGGGGAACCACAGGAATCAGGCAGTGGTGAGGAAGACCATAGCTCCTTACTACACCCCAGGTTCAGCAATCAAATAAGAATGAAGGCATAGAGTGCCTCTGAAAAGACCAATCCAGGCCACTGAGAAGTGAGGGACAGTTCACTTGCAGAGAGGATTTTCATTCTCTGAAACAGGTATTTGTAGAGAAATTGGGTAGTTTATTCTCCAGCAGAGAACTTCAGATGTTGAATGTAGTTGAGAATAAAATAAAGTAAAAAAAAGGTGATGTCACTACATTTTTGTTTTGTCAAACGAGAGCATCAAGTTCTTTCAATAAGTTACTGTCTTCCACCACCATTATTCAATAAAAGAAAAAAAGTAGAAAGCAAAGCTCAGGAAGGTAGTATTAAGGAAAGAACAACTTTGTTTATTGGCTGTTTTGGATTTCAATTTATTTATTTCCCTCTCATTTTGTTCACCTCCTACTTATTTGCATATTCAGTACTTAGTGCAAGTCTTAATATATCTCAATACCCAAAAAATGTGCTTTGAATAAATGAATTGTTTTATCTTCTCATGTTAATAATCAATGTTATTTCCTAGCTCTTTTACTCTGATGATTCCCATCTAACTCAGGACTTTTCTACCACTTTCCTATACACAGCATTCTCTTTACAGCATTCTTTACATCTTTGTTTCTTAAAGAGTAGATCAGAGGGTTGAGGCCGGGTATGATGATTGTGTAAATGAGAGCAATGAACTTCCCCTCATTTTGGGATGTGCTATTATTCCGTGGCATCAAGTACATAGAAATAGCTGTTCCATAAAACAGAGCTACCACTGTGAGGTGGGAACCACATGTGTTGAGGATCTTACGCCATCTTGATGCTGACTTGATCTGCATCACAGCACGAGTGATAACTCCATATGAGGTGAAAATAAGTGATAGAGGTAATAGGAGAAATATGACTGAAAGAGCAGAGAAAACACTCTGGATTACTTTTGAATAGATACAAGCCATCTTGAACAAATCTGTTATCTCACAGAAAAAGTTATCTACATTTTGGTTCCCACATCTTGGCAACTGCAAAGTCAAGGAGCAAATAATCAAGGCACAGCCAAGACCACCTAACCAGGAAACCACCACCATCTTCCGGCAGAGCTGAGGGTGCATGATCACTGTGTAGTGAAGAGGTTGACACACGGCAGCATAACGGTCATAGGCCATCATAGCCAAGAGGAGACATTCTGTGGCTCCCAAGTCAAGGGCAAAGAAGGACTGCAGCATGCATCCTCCATATGTAATAGACTTTACTGGACTCCAAAGATTTATCAGCATCTGGGGGATGATGCTAGCTGTATAACAGAGATCCACAAAAGACAAATTGGATAAGAAGAAATACATGGGTGTATGGAGCTGGGGGTCTAGGTTAGAGACAAGAATAATGGTGGTGTTTCCTACCAGAGTCACTAGATAGAAGACAGAGACCACCACAGAGATGATGCCTTCCAGTTGGGGCCAGTCAGAAAATCCCAGAAGGATGAAGTCTGTTGTGGAACTTTTATTGCTTGTGTCCATTATTCCTTATGAAAAGCTAGGAGACAAAAACCATGGTAACAAAAAATTCCATCAGTATCAGAGAGACATAAAGACCTGTGAGGGCTGTCACAGGTATCCAAAACTCACTGATGGCATGCTTTCCCTGGGAACTCTCCTTTAACATTTTCCCTTTGATAGTGCTCAAAATTTCTCCATACTTAACCAAATCCAGATTTGTTCTAAAATTAATATATTAAATCCACTCATACTAAATTGCAAGTCACTGAAAAAGCTTTCTATGCTGTGCTATCCATTGTTCTATATATACATATATGGTTAAATAATAATATACAGTTTTTGAAGTGGTATATATTTTGAGAACTTGAACCTGCTTAAAACTGATAATAGCATCACATATAAGATCATGATAAACTTTTCCCTTATCAAAGGTGTTGAGGTAAAACATGAAATGATGTAGTTTCTTGGGATAAAATCCACCATTTGGTCATAGAACCACTTTCCATATTCAATCCACATTCTGCATCCGTCCATTATAATCCTAATCCCTATGACCACCAACCTCCTCCTCCTTATATCTTTCCTCCTTGTCAACATTGCAGGCCCTGTTATTTTGTATGAACTCTGGTCTTCATTGTTACATTGAGCTTTCACTTAAGCATGTGTTTTTGATGCCAGAAAATATAATAATTTCATTATTAACCTTTATTTACATGTTTGGAGGCCATGTTTTCCTTCAAATATCTCATGATTTTAGTACACTGTCTAATAGCCTAATTGATTTTGTACAGAGTTAAAAATTGAACTAAATCTAGAACTATTAAGTCACCACATACACATAACAATTACCTGTGCAGCTCCTACTCACCTGGCCATTCTGCAAAATTAGCAGGTAGGTAATTCCAAAGAGCAGCTCATTAAATAACCAGATTCTCTTGATGGAATTCACCAACTGTATCAGTGGATCCTCTGGTTGCTTTGAAACTCCACAGGAACATGACTTCACTTCAACTTTAAAGACAGAAATAAGGGATAAAGGGATATCCATCTCACCTTCATGGTTCTGTATCATATGATTAGTTAGATGGAATGTTTTATGTTTGAATTAATTTGCAAATTTTTAAAATAATGTCTTATTGAGGTAACATTGTGCTATACCATTTTATAAATCCAGGTGTGCATCATGAAAAATCAACATCTGGGGCCTCCCTCATGGTGCAGGGGGTTAAGCACAGCTCTTTGTAGCAGTCTGCAGCCTCTGCAGCACAAGTTCCATCCCTGGCCGGCCAGGGAGAAACCCTCATGGCGAGGCAGACCTCTCCTGTCTGCTCGCTGCTCCCCTCAGCAGTGTGTTTCGGTCAATCTGCCTGTTCTGTTCCCCCCTCTGTCTCTGGTGGATCCTCTCACCCCCTGCATCTCTGGCCTGTATCCCAGTTCTTGTATGCATAAATAAATAAATCTTAAAAAAAATCAACATCTGTATATATACTATATTAACTTCACCACTAGGAGTTCTGCTCTGTTCTTCACCATCCATTTGCTTTTCTTTACCTGACTGGCCCATTCCCCTTTGCTGTTCCCAGCTAGAAAGCAGTGTGCCCTTGGAGAACAATTTAACCTGTTTGTAGACCTGGTTCTTTATATGTTATTTTAAGATAATACTTCCCAGTGGGAAGGATGTGAAGTTTAATATTTGTGAAAACATTTGGATCTGTGGTAGGTTTACATTTACTTCTTCTGCAGTGTTGGTTCGATTCTCAGCCGGCCAGGGAGAAACCCACATGGGCACGGCAGAGCTCTCCTGTCTAGCTTGCTGCTAGACAGTCAGCAAGTATTTCGGTATTCTGCGGAAATTTCGGCAGTATTTCGGTCAGTTTTGCCTGTTCTGCTCCCCGCTCTGTCTCTGTTGAATCCTCTCATGCTCCCATGCCTCTGGCCTGTACCCCAGCTATTGTGTAAATAAAATAAATCTTAAAAAAAAATTAAAACACCTCCCTAGCTATGATTTCCTTTCATTTCTGCTTCTCACTTTGAATGTTGAGCTCAGATGCCTCTTTGTAACACCCAGACACCAGCTCTTTTTATTCTGTAAGTAACAGTGTAAGTCAATTAAGTTTTGTTATAAGTTAAACCATGGACACAGAGGGTCTCCCTGGTGGTGCAGCGGTTGAGCGTTGGGTTGCGAAGCTGTCTGCAGCCTCTGCAGTGCCGGTTCGATCCCTGGCCACTGGCAAGGGTCCCACATAGCGTGCAGACCTCTCCTGCCGCCCACTGCTCCCCTCAGCAGTGTACTTCGTCACTCTGCCTGCTCTGCTCTCCCCTCTGGCTTTGGTGAATTCTCTCACCCTCCCACGCTTCTGACTGTACCCAGTGCTTGCATAAATAAATAAATAAATCTTTAAAAAACAAACAAACAAACAAAAAACATGGACACAGAAAAAAAGAAATAAATATGGATGATAAGGTGCATATAGAAACTAACACCCAGGTCAAGAATTACAACATTAGGGCCTCCCTGGTAGCGCAAAGGGTTAAGACACAAACTGTGAAGCTCACTGCATCACTGCAGCCACTGCAGCACGAGTTCAATGCCTGGCCAGGGAGCTACCCACACGGCACAGCAGATCTCTCCTGTCCTACCCGCTGCTCCCCTCAGCAGTGTATTTCAGTAGATCCGCCAGCTCTGCTTCCCACTCTGTCTCTGGTGAGTCCTCTCACCCCCCACAACACAACTCTGGCTTGTACCCCAGTTCTTGTATGTATAAATAAATAAATCTTCAAAAAAAAAAAAGAATTACAACATTGTCTACCACCTAGGAGCTTCTCTTAGTGCCTCACCCCAATTATAACCCTTCCCAGTCCCCCAAGTATCCACTCTCCAGATTTATAGAGATCACCTCCTTGTATTTTAATAGCTAATTACCCAGAAGTGCATCTCTAGACAATATTGTTAGTTTGGCTCATGAACATGTTTATGTCTTTTAGTCTCTTATTTTTAGGATTAATTCTCAAATATACTGCTAGAACTTGGTTCTCAGACCCAGTGCCTAAACCACGGGCAGCTGCTCCTGACCCTGTGGAGTCTTGAAATTTAAAAGTGAGTGTGAGATTGAAAATGAGACGTAGAGCTTTTGTTAAAGAAAAAGATGTTCATAAAGATGTTCATTAAAGATGCTCATTAAATGTTACATTTAATTGCACTTAGTTTTTCATATTTAATGATATGAACACAATTTCCAATACCAGGATAATTTTACAGTTTACTATCTTCAGTGAAAAATAAGATAAATGGAGCCTCCCTGGTGGCGCAAGGGGTTAAGACACAATCTACGAAGATATCCGCAGCCACTGCAGCGTGAGTTCGATCCCCTAGCGGGCCAGGGAGCAACCCACATGGCACAGCAGACCTCTCCTGACTCACCCACTGCTCCCCTCAGCAGTGTATTTCAGTTGATCTGCCTGTTCTGTTCCCCACTCTATCTCTGGTGAATCCTCTAACCCCCCATACCTCTGGCCTGTACCCCAGTTCTTATATGCATAAATAAATAAATAAATATTAAAAAGAAAAAGAAAAATAAGATGAATGGACCAATCATATTTAAGCATAACTTGAGTCTATGTAATGATAGGGAGAGAAACATAGACACAGAATCTCACAGTTGTCTAACACTATGTATTTTTTATTAACTGCAAAGTTCTACATATTGCTGTGCTCCCACAAAGTCCAAGTATAAAGAAACAATATAGAAACAGGCAAGACCCCAGCCTTTAGAGTCAGACCAGCTGAGGTTATATTAGAGCAAAACCCAGCCACTCATTCCCTCACTGTGAACTTGAGCAAATGACTTAACTCCTTTCAGTATCAGTTCTCTGATCTGCAAATAATTATTCTAATATCACCTAAGGCTCTAAGGAAGATTAAATGTGTTATTAAATATAAACTATTATTAACATGACACTTGGCACAGAGAAAGCATCAGTAACTTCAAACACCACTCACTGCTGTTGTTGAAATTTAATGTGTTCCTCATTCCTGACAAAGAATTAATATATTGGTGTTTATAACTCATACAACTTTCCTATTTTTCCTTTCATGTTAGAATGAGGCTTATGCTATCTGAGATTTATGTCATGTAGGACATGTTTCTCCTTCATGTCTTTTTCTCAGGAGATGGCAGAAAATACTTACCAGAAGGCAAAAATATTACTGTATATTGTATTCATCAGAGTAGTAATCACAGCGTCTTCCTTGATGTAGTCCAGACACACTCATTTCCCATTAGGATCACCCTTCCTTTAATGGATAAATCAGAAAAATTATTACTCATCTCAGTACTGAGTCTCTGAAATATTGAATTAGCCACCAGTTTTTTATATTAAAACTGCAATTACATTTACCTTTGAATGCAAATGCTGAACTAAGATTTAATAGAAGTCTCTAATGAGGATGATGGAGCAAAATTAAAGGTGGGACTGGTGAGTGAGTTGATGAATTGGGTTTAATTAAAATGTATTCTTGCCAGGATATTTGTGGCATATGTGACCATCAGGCATATTTGTAGGGATATTTCTGCCTAATGAAACAGACAGTAGTATATGGTCTGTCTGTACTGCAGGAATCATTACCGGGTAGCAGGGAAGTATTTATGTACAAACCTAAAGGTTTCTGTGTTGATGGGATTTAGACCTTGGAGACTGGCACTGCACACAGGTGATTAAGAAATCTATGACTATTCAAGGATGCAAAATAATAATAATATGTCATTAATTTTTTAAAAAGGAGAAATCTATGACTATGATAGAGGTTTCTCCAAAAAACGTTTTATGAAAAATTCCCTTAACACATTAGGTTTCATGTTTTACTTTTATTTTTAGATTTCTTACATTAGAATTAACTTCAGAATAAATTGACTTATGTATTATATTAAATCTGCTATTGATGGTTGAAGATGTGAAAAATTATGTATAAAAGTAACACATTTAGGGCCTCTGCAGTGGGTTGAGTGCAGTGCTGTGAGGCTATCGGCAGTCTCTGCAGTGCCAGTTCGATTACCGGATGGCCAGGGCGTGTCCCACATGGCGCAGCAGGCCTCTCCTGTTGCCCCCGCTGCTCCGCTCAGCAGTGTATTTCATCAGTCTGCCTGTTCTTTTCCCGCTCTGTCTCTGGTGAATCCTTTCACCCTCCCGCGCCTCTGGCCTGTACCCCAGTTCTTGTATAAAAATAAATAAATCTTTAAAAAAGCAACACATTTAATTTTCATTTGATCTATTGAACAGGTACAATATCAATACTTTGGAAAAATACAAGCAATTACCTAGAAGTTGAGTCTACAAGAGGGAAAATATTTAACTTTAAATAATTATAGAGTAATCATAATTCTAGATTCATGAGCCACATCATCAATATTTCATTTTCAATGAATTAAAAATAGCACCTTGAGGAAAAGGACACTTATTCCCTGTTGGTGGGAATGCAAACTGGTACAGCCTCTATGGAAAATGGTATGGCTATTCCTTGAACAACTAAAAATGGAAATACTATATAATCCAGCAATTCCACTTATAGGTATCAATATTTATCTGAAGAACATGAAAACACTAATATGAAAAGACTTATACACCCATATACTCATAAGAGCATTATTCATAATATCCCAGGCAAGCAATCAACCTAAATGCCCATCAACAGATAATTGAATAAAGAAATTCTGATATATAGACTTAATGGAATACTCTTCAACTGTTAAAAATGATGAAATATTGCCTTTTGGGAAAATATGAATGGATCTTGAGGTGATTAAGCTTAGCAAAATAAGTTAGAAAATGAAAGACAATTATGGGATGGTTTCACTCATCTGTGTAGTATAATAACCAAGGAAAACAAACTAGAAAAACACAAAAATCCCCTGGACTCTGAAAAGTATGATGGTTATCAGATTGGGCAGGAGGGAAAATGGCAGAAGGGGGTAGAGGAAGTAACATGAGAGTGGGCATTGAAACTTTGGTGGGGTGGCAGGAGAAACAAGTGCATATGTTGAAGTATGAAGTTGAATTCTCCAAATTATGTAGTTTTGTAAATGAATGGCAAATAATACAATTTGATCAGAAAAAATAATACCATGAATACCCTGAGCTTACAATCAGTTCAATAATTTACTTGGAAACTTACTAGTTAGAGCTTCCTATATCATTTTTTATTCTCTTTTCTTTCTGGTGTCCAGGAAATGATAATCTTGAATTTTGTGTTCAATACACACTGTCTAGGATATAATTTATATATTAGCATACATACCTACTTAGCATGCTTTTTAAAAAAGATTTTATTTATTTATTTAAAGATTTATTTATTTATGTATACAAGAGCTGGAGTAAAGGCCAGAGATGTGTGTGTGTGTGGAGAGGGTTAGTGAGAGGATTTAACAGAGACAGAGTGGGGAACAGAACAGGCAGATTGACTGAAGTACACTGCTGAGGGGAGCAGCGCGCAAGTCAGGAGAGGTCTGCTCTGCCATGTGGGTAGCTCCTTGGTGGGGATTGAACTCATGCTGCAGTGGCTGCAGAAAGTTTCATAGGTTGTGTCTTAACCCCTTGCACCACCAGGGAGCCCCAAGAACTATCAAATTTTATTAAAAAGCCTTAAAGAAGTACTCAGTAAATAAAGCTATAGCTCATGTGTAATGGCATACTGTACATTGATGACCACTTTAAGTACTTAACACTCTCATCACCTCATATACTTACCTTTTTTTTTTTTGTGGTGGTCTCTTAGCAACTTTTAAGTATCTAATGAGCATTGTTAACTCCTCTCAACTTGTGACCATGAACTTCAGACCTAGGGTGCTTTATATTTATATTGTATTGTGGCCACTGTATTTCTACAAAATAAAGTAATACCTATAGTGTAACATAAGTATTTTAGTTAGAACTTTATAATGTTTAATTATAAAGAAGTTTATGATTAACAAGTAATGAGAGAGCTGTAGTATTTGTCAATTCAAAGAGTTTATTTATTTTAATTTCATTAGTGAGTATCCAGGATGTGACCTAACTTGAACATTGTGCTTAAGCTTGAAGACTGTAGACTCATGCTTTGAATCAAATCTCAAATTCACACTTAGAAGCAATATGTTGATGGGAAATTACTGAACATCTTTTTAGACAAGTTTCTTTATATATTAAGTGAAGATGGTAAAATATCCTTGTTTTCCAACCACTATGGGGAGCTGTGTGGAGATTTCTTGACCTACTAAACATAGAGCTTCCATAGGATCCAGCAATTCCACTCCTAGGTATTTACCCAAAGGACACAGAAACATCAATTCCAAAGAGCACCTGCACCCCTATGTTTATAGCAGCACTGTTTACAATAGCTAAGCTTTGGAAACAACCCAAATGCCCAAAAATAGATGACTGGATCAAGAAGATGTGGTACATATACACCATGGAATATTACTCAGCATTCAAAAAAGATAAACACATGCAATTTGCAGCAACATGGATGGCACTGGAAGGGATCATGCTCAGCGAAATAAGCCAAAAAGAAAAAGAAAAATACCGGATGGTCTCACTCATGGAAGGAATTTAGAAAACCCAAATAAGAGACCAGTAAAAAGACTAATCAATACAAAGTAAAAATCAAAATCAACAAGCAACTATAAACCAGAGACACACTATGGGGGTTGGGGGGATGGGAGGGGCGGGGAAAGGAAGGACTAGAGTCAAAATATAACCAAAATGAAAATGCATACATTATGCAAAGATGAAAAAAGATGTAAGAATTATATAAAATAAAATTTTTAAATAAAAAAGTTACTTTTTGTGAAGACATTTAGAACTGTAGTTTCATACTATTTTTAAATTAAAAATAGCATTATTAATTTATTACAGAGTTAAAAATTGAATCAAATCTAGACCCATTAGGTCCACATGTTTTGGTGGTGGGTCATACATCTGAAGAGTTATGAACCTGTGCCCCCAGATCATATACAGTGATGTAAACCATTGTTACCTCAATAAAAATAATGCAATTTAAAAAAAGAGAAAATTCCTCTGATGTCTTGGAGACCAGATATATGCATCGATAGGGAATGATGGCGTGAATATGCCTGAATTATTATACAAAAGCACATTTAAGAATATATCTCATCATTTTTCATTATGCAAAATGACAGCAAATGTAACACTAAGAACACAACTATCTGTTATGAAAAAAAGCATCAAGAGTACAGACTCATATTTTTCATAAATTGCATAGTTAAAAATCTTTCTGTTCATATGATAACTCTCTCTACCCATCATTCCATTGATTTTTAAAAAAGATTTATTCATTTATGCATAAAAGAACTGGGGTGTGAGCCAGAGGTGGAGGGGGTGAGAGGATTCACTGGAGACAGAGTGGGGAGCAGAACAGGCAGATCTACTGAAATACACTGCTGAAATACACTGCAGGCGATACAGGAGAGGTCTGCTGTGCCATGTGGGTCGCCTCCCTGGCTGGCTGGGGATCGAACTCATGCTGTAGTGGCTACGGATAGCTTGATAACGCTGTCTTTAACCCCTGTGCCACCATGGGGGCCCCCAGGATATTTGTAGTATTTTAATGTAGTCTTGTTAGACACACATGTAGGGAGATTTCTGCCTATTTAAGCATAAAGAGCAGTATAAGGTCTGTCTGTACTGCAGGTATTACTAAGCAGCAGGTAAGCATTTATGTACAATTCTAAAGGTTACTGTGTTGATGTGGTGTAGACCTTGGGGACAGATGCTCACAGAGGTGATTAAGAAATCTATGACTATTATCAGAGGCTTCTCCAGACAATAATTTTATGAAAAGCTCCCTGAAGACATCAGCTTTCATGGTTTCCTTTTATTTTTGGATTCTTACACAGAAATTAATTTTAGAGATGGATTTTTTTATGTTATATTAAAATTGCTAGCAAAGATTGAAAATATAGCATGAACCATGTCTATAAAAATGGACACATTTAATTGTAGATTGGTATATTCAGTGGGTATACATTGTAGAAATACAGGTAGTTACCTAGGTGTTGTATCCACATGAAGGAAAATACTTGATTTAGAAATGATTATGGAGTAACCATAATTTTAGGTACATGAACAATATCATCCTAGTTCTACTTTTAAGGAATTTAAAAATTACATGAATACCTTGGAGGATGCCATTCATTTTAGAACTGGAAATTTGCTAATAATGAAGTTACTTGACTGACCTTCAGGGAAATCATGATCTTGAATTTTGCATTCGATACCCTTGCTTTAAGATATTGTTCCTATAGCAACACACTTATACATATAGGGATGATTAAATAGTATTTAATATAAAATTTAGTTTTTAAAAATGTACCTAAAGGGGCGTGTTTGAGATGTTTTCTTTTTTCACTTGACATTTTGTTCCTAATGTTATCCAATAAGTTTGTGTAGCCTGGTTTCTTTATTTCTAGTACTGTGTAATATTCTACTGAGCGAATATTTTACAATCATTATATATATTCTTTAATTGATGTGCATTTCATTTTTACTGTTCACAGCTTTTGACTCATCTGAAGGACTAAATTATGAAACACAATTTTGTAGATGTCTCTTGGAACATCTTTGTAAGAATGTCCTTAGGGTATATACATTGGAGAGGAATTGCATTATTTACAAGCCATTTCCTCTCAAAGTGGATCAATTTATTTTATCTTAGATAGGTATAGATGAGTCCATTGCTCTACATTTTCCCCACCACTGGGCCTGACAGACTTTTAAATTATTGCTAACTGTAAGATTCTATTTTTTGACACTTTTTTTTTATTTTTTATTTTATTTTATTTTTTTACTTGTGCTTGTTTATTTATTTATTTTTTTAATAATAAATTTTATTTTTATATTCCCCATACAGTTGCAACCCCCACTTTCTGATCCCAATCCCTCCCCTCCCGCCCCCCACCCCAACCCCCCATTCTGATCCCAATCCCTCCCCTCCCGCCCCCCACCCCCAAAAGTGTCTCTGTTTCATAGTTTTTTGTTGATTCTGATTTTCACTTTCTTATAGTTATTCATTTTCCTGGTCCCTTATTTAAGTTTTCTAGATTCCTGCTATGAGTGAGACCATCCGATATTTTTCTTTTTCTTTTTGGCTTATTTCGCTGAGCATGATCCCTTCCAGCGCCATCCATGTTGCTGCAAACTGCATGTGTTTATCTTTTTTGAATGCTGAGTAATATTCCATGGTGTATATGTACCACATCTTCTTGATCCAGTCATCTATTTTTGGGCATTTGGGTTGTTTCCAAAGCTTAGCTATTGTAAACAGTGCTGCTATAAACATAGGGGTGCAGGTGCTCTTTGGAATTGATGTTTCTGTGTCCTTTGGGTAGATACCTAGGAGTGGAATTGCTGGATCCTATGGAAGCTCTATGTTTAGTAGGTCAAGAAGTCTCCACACAGCTCTCCACAGTGGTTGGACCAGTTTGCACTCCCACCAACAGTGCAGAAGAGTTCCTTTTTCTCCACATCCTCGCCAACATTTGTTGTTGCTAGTTTTTTTAATATGTGCCATTCTCACTGGTGTAAGATGGTATCTCATGGTAGTTTTGATTTGCATTTCCCTGATGACAAGTGATGTTGAACATTTTTTCATATGCCTGTTGGCCATTTGCATTTCCTCTTCAGAGAAGTTTCTTTTTAGCTCTTCTGCCCATTTTTTGACTGGATTATTTTCTTTGTTGTTGTTGAGTCTCATCAGCTCTTTGCAGATTTTTGTGATCAGTCTTTTATCATTAGTGTTGGGTGCAAAAATGTTCTCCCAGTTGGTGGGGTTTCTCTTTGTTTTTGTTATTGTCTCTTTTGCTGTGCAGAAGCTCTTTAATTTGATGTAGTCCCAGCTGTTTATCTTTGCCTTCACTATCACTGCTTTGGGTGATGTGTCTGTAAAGATGTCTTTGATGTGCAAATCACGTAGTGTTTCGCCTGTATTTCCTTCTATATATTTTATGGTTTCAGGTCTTATGTCTAGTTCTTTAATCCATTTTGAGTTGATTTTTGTGTATGGTGTGAGGTAGTGGTCAAGCTTCATTCTTTTGCATGTAGCGACCCAGTTTTCCCAGCACCATTTATTGAACAAACTTTCTTTGCTCCAATGCATAGTCTTTGCTCCTTTGTCAAAGATTAGTTGACCATAGATCTGTGGGTTTACACTTTTTTTTAAAGGTTTATTTATTTATATAAGAATCGGGGTACAGGCCAGATGCGCAGGAGAGTGAGAGGACAGAGACAGAGCAGGTAATAGAACAGGCAGACTGATGAAATACACTGCTGAGGGGAGCAGCGGGTGAGACAGGAGAGGTCTGCTTCGCCATGTGGGATTCTTGTGACCTTGATTTTTATTTCTCTTATAGTGAGATTGAGTAAGTCTTCAGATAGTTACTGCTATGTATAATTTCTTTTCTATGAAAAAGATATTTATATATTCTGACAATTTTTCTATCACATTTTTTTCTTATTAATTTATAGGAAGTCTTTATACCTGCTTTTAATTCTGTGGATTATGTGCCCTGCAAATATTTTCTCTGTGTTTCTTGTCAATATTTTCTGTTTCTTTCTTCATCTATACATGGAAGAATCTTTTTACTAAGATTCTTTAAGACATCCTCCCCTAGTCTAATGTCAGAAAGATATTAACCTTATAATTCTTCCTAAAAGTTTTATGTTTGTATCTCAATCCACCTGGAGATAATTTATGCATATAGTAGAAAATAAGGATTCAAATTAACTTTTTTTATATGGATAACAAAATTCCAGCTTAATTTATTGAAATATTTCTTCTTTCCTCAAGGAGACCATAATGCCTCTCAATATCTCAAAGTTATATGCATGTGTGTGTGCTAGAGGATGCTGGTGTTTTCAGACCTTGTGTTCTGCTCCACTGCTCAACTTGCCTTATTAAATACCAATGTCATCTTGTGTCAATTATTCCATATTTATTATAAATCTCAATGTCCGGAGCCGCATGGAGCATGTGCCGTGTTGCGCATGCTCGCAAATGTCCGGAGCCGCATGGAGCATGTGCCGTGTTGTGCATGCTTGCAAGTTAGGTTTCGATTCCTGTTTCGCCTTTCGAGAAACCACTGCGTTTCCGGAAAATCACGTGGGACTGGGAGGTACGAGGAGAGGAGCGAGGGGGAGAAGAAGGGAACCACGGGAGAGACTGGAGAGACTGCGTAGAGGAGAAGGAGAGAGACTGCGTAGAGGAGAAGGAGGGAGACTGTGTAGAGGAGAAGGAGAGAGACCGCGTGGAGGATAGGGAGAGAGACTGCGTAGAGGATGAGGCGAGGAGACCTCGAGAAGGAGACTGTGGAAAGGATACTGTGTAGAGACTTTGAGAGAGGATACTGAGAAACGTACTGAGAGAGGAGCATAGAGAAGGCCAGGGAAGGTAGTAGGACAGGGAAAGGAAAAAACATGTAAAAGTAGGAAAAAGAAAAAGGAAAAATAAAGAAGCAAACGCTAGCGTCAATTTGTCAAGCCCCTCATTTCAATCCTCAGCCCTTCTCTTTTCGTGCCTCCGAATCCCGCGGGTCGGGACACTCAATATTTGTTCATGCAAGGGGTTATAATATTCTTCAACAGTGTCTTGCTATTTTTTTAAAAAGATTTATTTACTTATGTATACAAGAACTGGGGTACAGGCCAGAGGTGTGAGGGGTGAGAGGATTCACCAGAGACAGAGTGGGGACCAGAACAGGTGGATCAACTGAAATACACTGCTGAGGGGAGCAGCAGGTGAGACAAGAGAGGTCTGATGTGCCATGTGGGTATCTCCCTGGCCGGGGATTGAACTCGTTCTGCAGTGGCTGCGGATAGCTTCATAGGTTGCATCTTAACCCCTTGCGCCACCAGGGAGGCCCTGTCTTGCTATTCTTAACCTTTGCTACCTTACATATATTTTATTTATTATTTATTTAAAAGATTTATTTATTTATGCATGCAAGAACTGGGGTACAGGCCAGAGGTGTGAGGGGTGAGAGAATTCACCAGAGACAGAGTGGGGGACAGAACAGGCAGATTGACTGAAATACACAGCTGAGAGTTTCAGTGGGCAAGTCAGCAGAGGTCTGCTGTGCCATGTGGGTAGCTCCTTGGCCGGAGAGTAAACTCGTGCTGCAGTGGCTATACAGATAGGTTCATAGGTTGCATCTTAACCCTTGTGCCACCAGGTCCCCTACATACATTTTATCTATCTATCTATCTATCTATCTATTTATTTTATTATTATTTTTTTATTTTTTTTTCAATAGAGGCATGCTTTATTTATCTGTTTGCTGGTTTGTTTGTTTGTTTTGTTTATACATGCACTGGGTACAGTCAGAAGTGCGGGAGGGAGGGTGAGAGAATTCACCAGAGCCAGAGCGGGGAGCAGAGCAGGCAGAAGGACCGAAGTCCACTGCTGAGGGGAGCAGTGGGCGGCAGGAGAGGTCTGCGCGCCATGTGGGACCCTCCTCCAGTGGCCGGGGAGCAGCTGGGGATCGAACCGGCGCCGCAGAGGCCGCTTGCAGTTTCGCAACCCAGCGCTCAACCGCTGCGCCACCGGGGAGGCCCTATTTATTTATTTTAAAGGGAGCCCTCCTACACTGTCGGTGGGAACGTAGACTGGTCTAGCTCCTATGGAAAGCAGTATGTAGGTTTCTTTCTTTTTTTTTTTTAAGATTTATTTTATTTATTTATACAAGCACTGGGTACAGTCAGAAGAGTGGGAGGGCTAGAGAGTTATTCACCAGAGCCAGAGCGGGGAGCAGAGCAGGCAGAAGGACCGAAGTGCACTGCTGAGGGGAGCAGTGGGCAGCAGGCGAGGTCTGCGCGCCATGTGGGACCCTCCTTCGGTGGCTGGGGAGCAGCCGGGGATCGAAACGGAGCAGCAGAGGCTGTGGGCAGCTTCACAACCCAGCGCTCAAGCGCTGCGCCACCGGGGAGGCCCACCCTACATACATTTTAGAAGGAATTGTTGAGGTCCTTAAAACCAATATTTTAATTGAACTGGATTGAAACCATATATAAATAAAGAATAAACATTTTTATGTTACATTAAATATCCCTACCATTGCACCTGGGCTATACCTTCATAATTGCCTCTTAGTAAAAGTTAATAAATCTTCCTCAGCTTTATAGAAGTATCACTGACACATAACATTGTGTATGCTGAAGCCGTGCAATTTCATATATTTAAGAAGCATGTACTATAAATAGATGACCACAATAAGGTTAATTAACACATTATCCACTTCATATACTTCTCATCTTGTTCTTTTTTGGAGATGAGAACATTTAAGATGTAATATCTCAGCAGATTTGAAGTACACAATGCATTTTGTTAACTATAGTCCCAATGTTGTAAATTAAATCACTAATTTCTCACCTCACAGAAGTTTGAACCCTTGACCTACATCTTGTTTCTCCCATTCCATATGTAACCAGTGGCAGAAGCCTAAAGACTGTTTCAGCTGGTACCCCCCTGGAGGGGGTTTGCTGGTGAGGGTAGATAGCCCCAGGAAAATGCTAAAAAGTATCCTATTTTGAATAGGAGCAACAGATAAGAAATATAAGGGACTAAAGAAGCAGCTGTAGATTATTCAGTGTTCTGGATTCAGTGCTTGAGGATTTAATGTTTCAGGTTCAGAGGGTGTTATGGGCTTCAAATGTGGAGGCCTCCAGCAGCCAAGCAACGAGAGGAAAAAATTTGGAGGCTTTGCTAGTAGCTGAGAGACTGAAATTTTTCCTGGTGTTGCTGCTGTTACAGCCTGTCAGAGAAGGTGAAGACCCAGAGCTGGTCACCTTGCCAAGCTACGTGAGTATGGCTGTTTGTTGGCTTGTTCAGCCACAGCAGCTGCTGTTTTGAGTGTCACTTGTCTGGTGCTATGCTGGGGCATCTCGGCAGCTCCAGGAACTCTCCTGTTGTGTATTCTGCTGTCTTAGTGAGTTGGGACCTGGCCTATAGTCTGGCTGTCACGTGTCCACAGTGGCAGGGAGATGCCATCTTAGACACGTGGCCTATTGTTAGGAGAGGAGCTCCACATCCTCAGCGGCAGGAAGATGCCATTTTAGCTGCTTTTTGTTAAGGACTTAAAAACACTGGACAAGGCTTCAGGTGAGGTAAATAGCCATTTTTGGCCTAGTAACTCTGTTTTTCCTTGGTTTGTTAAATAAATTCCATAGTTGTTGTTCTTTGAGCCTGAGTAGTCTTGCAATTGTATGCATGGGTGAAGAACTCAGACAGTGACCAGCAAACTATTTTAGCTGTTTCCTTGGCCAGTTTTAGTGCCCTTTGCTGCCCTGTATCACATAGACCTGAGCAACTACCATTATGCTTTCTTTTTCTATGCTTTTGGCTTTTTTAGATCATATGGTATTTGTCTTTCATGGTCTTATTTCCTTTAGAATATGACCTCAAGGTCCATAAATATTTTTACATATGGCAGGATTCCACCATTTTTAAGAGCTAAATAGTATTCCATTGTCTATCTATCTATCTATCTATCTATCTATCTATCTATCTATCTATCTAATCACCCATTGATCTGTCATCTATCTAATCACATTTTTTTATTCATTCATTAGTTGAAGGGCATTTAGATTGTTTCTACTTCTTCACTATTGTAATCAGCTCTGCAATAAATATAGGAGTGCATGCTTTTTTTAATTAGTGTTTTTGTAATTTTGGGGTAAATACACAGAAGTGGGATAACAGGATCATATGGAATTAGGAATTAATTACTGGATTAATTAGGAATTAATTAGGGATTAGGAAACAAAAATTCTTCCCTGGCATGTGATTTTTATTTATTTTTTTATTTAAAAATTTCAGTTTTTTTATTTTTTAATTTCTACTTTCATTTTTGGAGTTACATTTTTGTTCTTTCATATGTGCACATGTTCCACTCACCTTCCACCAAATCACCATGGCATGCGGTGATTTGATTAGTTATGCTAACAACATATTTCCAGACCAAAACGTTAAATTCATATGGCAGTATAAACAAAGACACATGTACACACACACACACACACACACACACACACTACCATATTAATATGCCCAATATAAACTAAGGAATTTCAGGAACATTGTTAGTGGAAGATTTTTGAAATATTAAGCAAATTTAGCAGAGAGCCTTGAAATAATCAGTATAAAAGGTCTGAGTGATATTATAAACCTGTAAAGGTTTATAATGAATGATAACCAAGAAGGCACAAATGGTGTAGGGAGACTCACAGGGTAACCTGGTTAATAAGGAAACATTTTGTTTTGTTTCCTGACTTCCAAACCTTCCCTGCTTCCAACTAATTGTATTGTAAATTTGGGCCTTACCCCCAGGGGAAGCTTTGGAAAAAAAATCAGGAGACTCAGTATAACCTTATTTCCTTCATCATCAATACAGTTACTGGCAACTTTTTCCACGTTGCTAGGTGATGAAATCATTGTCCTCTGGGTGTGAGTACAGCCCCTGCTGAAGCCCTTCTGTGAAGTGCTGTCTCTTGTCAACACTACGCCCCTCCATGCAGTATGACTCCTTGAAGAGCATTAGTTGCTGCTTTGGGATTTACCTTCCCAATGGCTGCAGTCAAAGAAAGCAAGTCACATTATTCTTTTTGTTTCCACAGAGGCTCCTTTTGCTCTGGGATAAGAGGTCCATCCCCTGATACCTGAAATACTCTAAAGAGATCCCATATTCTGCCAAAGGCAAGTCTTTTGGACAAGCCCAATCTTTCTCTTCTGCAGCAATGATAATCACTGTTAATTTCACACCCAGCTTTCCATAGTTAAATTTGTTGCTAGCAAAGATGATAAAGGAGGGAAAATTGATGTTCCAGGTCATGTGGCAACCAGAGAGTCTCAGAAGGCTTCATACATGATGAGGGCATAGCCCAGCAGAGAACACAGGGAACAGGACAAACACACAAAGGTCAGTGCTGAAAGAAGTTGCTGAGCACTGAGTGGTAAGAACCAGATTTAGTATAAAAAGATGGATATGCCAGGAATTAGAAAGATGTTTGTTAGTAACAATGGGAGTGAGTCATTCATTTCCCTCATAACATTTGACTTACAGGAAGAGAGAAGATATTTCCTAGTTCATGAAAACTACTTTTGTTAGGGTCCTCATTTTTCCATCATTTCCACTGAGAAGAAAGTCAAACCATAGGCTTTGAATTTTTCACTTCATGAATACTGTGTTTTTATTTTTGTCTCTTATCTCCTATCTCTTTTTGCTTTTGGAAAAATGCCCAAAGACAGGTCCTATAACAATTAAGAAATTATCACACTACTGTTGTTTTCTTTTAAATATTGTAGTGGGGTATTCAGGCAGCTTTTTAAAGGAAGAAAATTACATCTGCATCAGAAAAAGTATCTGCATAGTTTGAATTCAAGTATCTTGTAGCTTAGTACCTTTTATTCTAAGGAAATTTTGAAAAAATCCCTTGGAATTTTTCCATCATTTCTAAAAGGTTAAGGGTCATTTACATTACCAATAATATGAAATGGTGTAGAAATATCTTTGTGCCTGCCTGAGTCAGTCTTAACCAAATATCATTATCTTACTTCTCCAATTGTAATCCAACCAATCAGACAACCCATATTTCTTTTTTTTTTATGTTTTTTTTATTTTAAATAATAAATTTTATTTTTATATTCCCCATACATTTGCAACCCCCCCATTCTGACCCCAATCCCTCCCCTCCCGCCCCCCACCCCCCAAAAGTGTCTCTGGTTCATAGTTTTTGATTTTGATTTTCACTTTCTTATAGTTATTCATTTTCCTGGTCCCTTATTTAAGTTTTCTAGATTCCTGTTATGAGTGAGACCATCCGGTATTTTTCTTTTTCTTTCTGGTTTATTTCACTGAGCATGATCCCTTCCAGCGCCATCCATGTTGCTACAAATTGCATGTGTTTATCTTTTTTGAATGCTGAGTAATATTCCATGGTATATATGTACCACATCTTCTTGATCCAGTCATCTATTTTTGGGCATTTGGGTTGTTTCCAAAGCTTAGCTATTGTAAACAGTGCTGCTATAAACATAGGGTTCTTTGGAATTGATGTTTCTGAGACAACCCATATTTATTTTTTAAGAGTCAAGATTACAACATATGAGTAAGCCAAAGTCCCTCAAAAGAGCGTAAGTAGATATGTTTTGGTTGAAATTGTTTTTTGACATATTCTATCAGAGAGTGTGAGAGGAGAACTGGTAAGGTCAAGCTTTTAGGAATTTTTAAATGGTAAGTAACTGTTTCTTACAGCAATAACTACAGAAGAGTAGACCTAGTCCATGGAAGATTAGTAATGCACAAGAGAAAAGCAAATGTAAATCAAATTGTTAGTAAACATTTGAGTTTATGATTTTACAAAAGAGCAATCAGAGCAATGAACTTACTATTAGATTTTATGTGCTCTTCATCTCTTAAAAATCAGTGAATTTTCTATTTAGAAGCTCCATTCCCAAATGTAGAAAATCTAAGACATATGAAATGTTTATAAATTATGACTCAGAATTTAAATAGTGTCTTAGCTATTGTTGTAGAACATTACACATTTTTTAAAAAGATTTATTTATTTATTTATATAAGCACTGCGTACAGTCAGAAGTGCGGGAGGGTGAGAGAATTCATCAGAGCCAGAGCAGGGAACAGAACAGATAGACTGACGAAATACATTGCTGAAGGGAGCAGCAGACGTGGTAGGAGAGGTCTGTGCGCCATGTGGGACCCTCACCGGTTCCTGGGGATCGAACCAGTGTTGCAGAGGTTGCGGGTAGCTTCGCAGCCCAGCACTCAACCTCTGTGCCACCAGGGGAGGCCCAGAACATTACACATTTTGCAGAAACTATCTTAAGCCCTATTGTCCATGTCTCTTAGCCTGGCGATATACACATTTTCAATTACAAGTGCTACAATCAGAGTTTATTTCCTCTTTCCTGCTCCAAACTTCCTCCCTTTCTCTCTTGTTCTGTCTTTAGAGTTCCTTCAAAATGTAGTTTTTTGGATCCCAAAATTAGTTATATTTTGATATATTTAGTCAGGAGCATTTCATCTCTGAATTCCCCAATCCATTACAACTCTCAATTAATCAGGTGTAAAATCTTCACCTTAGTTTATATTGGGCATATTAATATGTTAGTGTGTGTGTGCATGTGTGTGTGTACATGTGTCTTTGTTTATACCTCCATATGAATTTAGTATTTTGGTCTGGAAATAGGTTGTTAGCATAACTAATCAAAGGATATTTTGTTCTTTCTATAATTGTATTCAAGTGATGTTGGTATTTTCACTTGCTATAGATTCTTGTATCTTCATTTATCCAAGTACTAACAAGGTCACATAAAAGAACTCATTCCCTTGAGAAGTTAGAAGTTATTGACTGTATCTGTCACAAATATCTGAATGAAACATAAAAATAAAACTATAAAAAATTTTATTCTCACAATGGCAGATTTGGAAATGGTGAAGGTTTTTTTTTCCTAATCGGTTAGCAAGAGTTTGATATTGAGTGGGCAACTTTTGAATATATGTGTTTCTTTAGGTATAGGAAAAGATGAATGATGACCGAAAAAAATGCAAGCTGGGAAGGCTACTTTGTTCTACTGGGTTTTTCTAAATGGCCTCACCTGGAGGTAGTCCTCTTTGTCGTCATCTCCATGTTCTACGTGATGACCCTGATAGGCAACCTGTTCATCATCACCTTGTCATACCTGGACTCCCATCTCCACACTCCCATGTACTTCTTCCTCTCCAACCTCTCTCTTCTGGATCTCTGCTACACCACCAGCTCTATCCCTCAGTTGCTGGTCAATCTCTGGGGTCCAGAGAAGACCATCTCTTATGCTGGCTGCATGACTCAACTTTACTTTGTCCTTGCACTGGGGAGCTCCGAGTGTGTGCTGCTGGTCGTGATGTCCTATGACCGTTATGCGGCTGTGTGTCGGCCCTTGCACTACACTGTCCTCATGCACCCACGTTTCTGCCAGTGGTTGGCTGTGGCTTCCTGGGTTAGTGGCTTTGCTGCCTCAGCACTTCATTCGTCCTTT
This sequence comes from Talpa occidentalis, assembly GCF_014898055.3. Taxonomy (NCBI): domain Eukaryota; kingdom Metazoa; phylum Chordata; class Mammalia; order Eulipotyphla; family Talpidae; genus Talpa; species Talpa occidentalis. Next base: position 19,619,392 of record NW_023602073.1, read on the forward strand.
ACCTTCTGGGTCCCTCTGTGTGGACACCATGAAGTGGATCATTTCTTCTGTGAAATTCCAGCCCTGTTGCGACTGTCATGTGTTGATACCCGTGCGAATGAACTGACTCTCATGGTCATGAGCTCCATTTTTGTGATTATACCCCTTATTCTTATCCTCAGCTCCTATGGTGCCATTGCCCGGGCTGTGCTGAGGATGCAGTCGACAAGCGGCCTTCAGAAGGTCTTTGGGACCTGTGGAGCATACCTGATGGTTGTGTCTCTCTTTTTCATTCCAGTTATGTGCATATATCTCCAGCCACCATCAGAAAAGTCTCAAGATCAAGGCAAGTTCATTGCCCTCTTTTATACTGTTGTCACACCCAGCCTCAACCCTCTCATCTACACCCTCAGAAACAAAGATGTTAGAGGGGCCATAAAGAGACTAATGGGCAGGGAGAGGGAGATGTGACAGGGAAGCCACCTGTCCTGCAATTTTTGTTGAAAGCGTCTCATCCATCTTAGGTAGTGGTTTATCTGCTTCCTTAGGATTTATTTTTGGTCTCCACACCACTAAACATAGAAGGAAAGTGCAGTGTTCAATTTTTTTTTGTTTTTATTGATTGATTCTGGAATATTATCTAGAAATCACCTTTCTAATTTGTACCACTTTAATCTTTATAATTCCATATTTAGTGTCTGTAGAATTCAAGTATTAGGGTTTAAACTTAATATGCTAATTTTTGAACTGAGCATTAATATCAATTGTAAGACAAGGGCCATATAGCAAAGATTCTCACTAATGGAATTTGTGTTATTGACAGGTATTAAATTTAGCTAAATGGTAAAAAGGTGTGACTATTCTTTAATGGAAACAGTTTTTTTTTTTTAAAGATTTATTTATTCGTACAAGCACTGGGTACAGTCAGAAACACAGGAGGGTGAGAGAGTTCACCAGAGCCAGAGCGGGGAGCAGAACAGGCAGACTGACTAAATACACTGCTGAGGGGAGCAGCGGGTGAGACAGGAGAGGTCTGTGCACCATGTGGGACCCTCGCCAGTGACTGGGGATTGAACCGGCGCTGCAGAGGCTTGGGCAGCTTTGCAGCCCAGCGCTTAACCACTGCGCCACCAGGGAGGCCCTGGAAACAGTTTTTTCTCCAAGACACTAAATTACATGAATGTTTTATCCTGTGGGTCTATAAACTTGTCACATTGAACAACATAATGAAATACTTATTCAAAATGGTACGTTTATTCATCCATCTATTTATCTACTTATTTATTCATTCACTCCATTCACTAACTTCATTAACTAAATCTCTTATAGATTGTGTGATTCTTGGCAACATAGACAATAAAACTTTTTTTTTTTGCCCGAATAAAGGTTATTTTTAGTAGGGGAAAAACAATTTGAGATAAAAAATGAAGTATATATATTTTTAAAAAGAATTATTTATTTATGCATACAAGAACTGGGGTACAGGCCAGAGGTATGGGGTGGGGAGAGGATTCACCAGAGACAGAGTGTGGAACAGAACAGGCAGAACAACTGAAATATACTGCTGAGAGGAACAGCAGAGAGACAGGACAGGTCTGTGGCACCATGTGGGCAACTCCCTGGCCTAGGATGGAACTTGTGCTGCAGAGGTTGCAGATAGTTTCATAGGTTGCATCTTAACCCCTTGCACCACCAGGGAGGCCCCCCAAATGAAATATCCTTATATGACTAATTTGCCACTGGATTTGATGCTAGTAAATTAAGGGAGCTTTTTAAAATCTAGAACAATAATATGTGTGGCCCAAAATCTTGAAAATAAAGGCCACATGGTAAGTACTGTAGAAAGATGACCCTGTTATATAAAATAAATCCAAACCAAACCAAACAGAACATGGTTTTAACTTACTTTGATTGGCTTCGTTACTGACACATTGAACTATTTTAAAACTTCTTTTGTTTTTTAAGATTTATTTATTTATCTATACAAGCACTGGGTATAGTCAGAAGCGTGGGAGGGTGAGAGAATTCACCAGAGCCAGAGTGGGGAACAGAACAGGCAGACTGATGAAGAAATACACTGCTGAGGGGAGCAGCGGGCGCAGCAGGAGAGGTCTGTCGCGCCATGTGGGACCCTGGCCAGTGGCCGGGGATCGAACCGGCACTGCAGAAGCTGAGGGCAGTTTGACAGCCCAGCACTTAACCACTGCGCCACCAGGGGAGGCCCTATTTTAAAACTTCTTAAACATCATTTTTCTTTGATGAGTAGTGTAGTTTTTAATGTTGATAAATAAAATTGGTCTATATCCTTTAATTTACCACTCTTGCTGATAGATAATAAAATTAGAAATCATTTTTGTGGGAGACTTTTAAGAACTATAGCATAGGTAGACTACTGTTTATGCTCTACTTTTCCTAGATGGTTAGATGAGATTGATAGTGAGAATAACTTCTATGATTGTAACTTATGGACTGCCAACTAATAAGAATTCATAAACTGGGAATAAGTAAAATACTATTAGAGAGTCTAATAGCTAAAATAGAACTAGGCTTGGAAAATGATTCATCCAATGGATGTCCTAATGAATTACCTGAACAAATTATTAATAAAAATCACGTTCTTTTTGGTTTAAAACTCAGTTTGATATAAATATTTGTGATTAATAAGGATATCAGACAAATAGATATATGCTATTTTTCCAATTAAAGAATATTTTCTTATAGTCACTTGAGTAAAGTGATTTATTATACATATATGTTCACCATCACCACCTGAAACAAATCTGCTCTGCATATCCTATTTCAAAGTGGAAGCTACATTCCACTGAATCTATTTAACTTACAGGAAGGTATAATGGCCTAAGGAAGATTTCTTTTAAAGTTATATCTTAGAAATACTTAACTTCTGCAGCTATAATGCAGATATTAGCTGTAACTTGAGAGGTAATTGCTCTTGATCCTATTGAATGTGTTATAAAACTAAGAAATAAAATCTCCAGGATTTCCCCTATTTTCATGAGTGTGTTATCATAACCTGGTCTACACTGCTTGGATTCCCTCTCTCTGCAGGATTTGTTTTCTTTTCTCTTCATCTCCATCTTCTACCAGACCTGAGCACTTATATATGGTATAGTCCCCTAACCTTGAACTTTTCTCCCATCCAAAATTCACGTATATAACAGAATTTTTATTAAAATATTGGGGCTACCTGATAGGAACTTCACATATGACACACACTCCACACAATGTTAGCACACACTCCTGCCTTCATGGAAGGTTACCACTCGCATACCTCATTTGATACACCAGCCTTTCAGCCTGTGAATGTGTCACCTCCTGGGGCAGCAGCTCTGGGAGTGGTGTGGGATGAGGGAATGTTTACTCAATGTCCAAGGGTGTTGGAGCAATGAAAAGCCTGGAGGTCTACTCCTGGCAGTATTGTGCAGCCCCCATCCAAAGGGGGTCTCGTATTAATTGGAATCAGGTACAGAGGTGGGGCAAGTATGTAGGGAGTATACATACATGGGGGGTGCAGTTGTTGGGAGTGTAAAGCTAGGGGGTAGTGACCAAGGACTATAGCCTGCGGGGTCCATCATTCCTGCTGGTCAAAGCATATTATTTCTGACCTCTATTCTTACCTAGCTGTCTGCTAATTCTTACAAGTAAGGCATTTAGTGGATCTCGCTAATCTGGTCATAATATCTGCCTGATGATTTCAGCAGATACTGATTTCCCAGTGTGTTCCTCATACCGGGACTTTTGTCCTTGGTGAGAGGACTCTTGCCTGACTACCTAGCTGACTGGCAAGAACTCTGGGAACCAAGACAATAGCCACAAGAACAAGGAGGGCTGGGGATCCCACAGAAATGGTTCCATTTTTTTTCAGATCTATTGAAATATAATTGACATAGAATAAATTTACCCATTTAACATGTGTAGTTCAATGAGTTCTGACAAGTATATCATTGTGTAAATGTCACCACAATCAAGCTATAGACTTTCCCATCACTCCCAAAACAACCCTGTGCCCTTTTGCAGTCAAATCTCTCCCTCCACCCTAGCCTCAAGCAAACACTGTTCTCTGTCACCATAGTTTTGCTTTTTTAAAAAAATGATCTTATATAAATGTAATTATAAATGTATAATCTTTGACTTTGTTTTCCTTTCCTTTTTTTTTTAAAGATTTATTTATTTATGCATACAAGCTGGGGTACAGGCCAGAGGTACCGGGGGTGGGGCGAGAGGATTCACCAGAGACAGAGCAGGGAACAGAACAGGCAGACTGACCAAAGTACACTGCTGAGGGGAGCAGTGGGCGAGACAGGAGAGGTCTGCCTCACCATGTGGGAATCTTCCTGGCTGGCCGGGGATCAAACTCATGCCACAGTGGCTGCGGATTGCTTCATAGTACAGTATTTAACTCCCTTGCACCACCAGGGAGGCCTCTCTTTTCCTTTTCTTGGCATGATGTTTTGGACATGTATGCATGTACCAGCAGTTCCCTTCTTTTAATTACTGGTTAGAAATACGTTGTGTGAATATATCACCATAGATGCATTGACCCAGTAATGGGCGTTGGGGAATATTTCCTTTATTGTTATGAATAATGCTGTTATGAAAATTAGTATACAAGTGTTTGTGTAAGCAGCTGTTTTTATATAACTTGGGTAAATACCTAGCAATGGGACTGAGAGTTGTCTGCTAAGTTTCCATTTTCCTTTTTTTGAAATTGTGAAAATGTTCTTCAAGGGCTGACCACTTTCACTCCATACAGCTGTGTGTTGGATTTCCAAATTTGCCCCACATTTTCTGTAACACTCAGTGTTGTGAATCTTTATGCTTTTAGCCTTTCAAGTACGTTTCTAATGGTTTTAATTGGCGTTTCTTTGAAGAATGTTGATCTCGACTGTCTTTCCATGTATTTCATTTGTCTTATTTTATGATGTTTCTATTCAGATATTTTATTGATTTTGAATTGGATCATTCATTTAAATACTATTTATATATCCCCAGCTCAAACCCTTTGTCAGATAATTTTTCTTTCTCCCAGTTTATGGTGTGCCTTTTATTTTTTAATAGGCTTCCAAAGAGCCAGTATAACAGAGGCTTCTCCATAAAAGGGGGAGGTACAATGTTTCCCAGCCCTCTTTACATCAGCTATGTTGCACTAGCTACTGGGAACCAGGGTGTGGAGCTGAGCACCCAGGTGATACCTATAACATGGAAGGCAGGTGGGCTCTGAGAAACACTTGGAGAAAAAGTGTTTGCTTGCTTCCCAGCTTTGGACTTGCACTAGGGACTTAGGGGACTTGAAGGAGACATGTAGAGTTGAGACATGTAGAGATATTTGGAAGAGACACATAGGTGAGAGACACTTGGTGAGATTGATGATGGCAGCCATTATGTTGATTTGAACTTTCATTTGCTTTGCTTCTTTTGCCCCAAACTTGCCTGGCCTCTTTTGTCCCTTCTGTCTAATGATTTCCCACCAGAAGGCACCTTAGACTTGTGGCAGGATTTTGGCCTCAGAGGCCCTGCTTAGGGCCAACCCTGTTTGGCGGGGCATTTTTTTTTAAGAATTTTTATTTATTTATGATTACAAGAACTGGGGTATAGGCCAGAGGTGTGGGAGGTGAGAGTGGGGAACAGAACAGGCAGATAGACTGAAGTATACTGCTGAGGGGAGCAGCAGGAGAGTCAGGAGAGGTCTGCTGCACCATGTGGGTAGCTCCCTGGCCAGGGATTGAACTCGTGCTGCAGAGGCTGCGGACAGCTTCACAGCGCTGTGCTCAACCCCTTGCATCACCAGGGAGGCCCTGGCTGGGCATTTAGTCATGAAGGGAAGGGTAACTTTGGGTTTTTAATTGGGAACTAATATTCTTTCATTTCCTTCCTCTCTGTGTCTCTGCACACTAATCCTATTAAAATTCATTTGTAATAAGAATCTGCTGTTTTATGCACATATATGGCTGGGTGCCTTTAGAGCATGCAAATTTGGGGGCCCTGGTGTACTCCTCAGTCGTGAGCTAACATGAGCTTTTAACTTTCATGAAATTCAGTGCTATGTCTCAAAAAAAAGTCTGCTGGTATTTTGACTGGGATTACATTGAGCTCATAGACCAGTTTGAGGAGAACTGACAATATTGAGTCATTGGCCCCAGGAACAGGGGATATAACAAGAAAATTAAAAAATTTAAAACTATGAATATATAACAATTTAATAATATTAATATTTAATTTTATATTTCTGCTATTTAAGCAATATTTAATATATGTTAGAGTGAACTGATAATCACCAACCCCATGACTGTGGCTGTCTCTGGGGGTGGGGTGCAGGGTGAGATAGTAGCAGTTAAAGGGAGATGGAATTAATTATGGGCTAAAATGCTAGAAACGTGGGCCTCCCTGGTGGCACAAGGGTTGAAGTCTCAGTGCTATCAAGCTATTGCCAGCCACTGCAGCACAAGTTTGATCCTCGGCCAGGGAGCCAACCCACATGGTGCAGCATACCACTCTTGTCTCTCTTGCCTTCTGCTCCACTCAGCAGTGTATTTCAGTGGATCCACCTGCTCTGCTCCACACTCTGTCTCCGGTGAATTCTCTTACTGCCTGCACCCCAGCTTTTCTATGCAAAATAAATAAAATAAATATTTGAAAAAATAAAATTTTAGAAATGTGACAAAGGTAATAGCTGATGATTTCTGAGTTATGAGAACATAGGTATTTTATTTTTAAATAATTTTAATATCTAAAATATCTAAAATAAAGTGTAACAGAACACCAAGGAGAGGAGTTGTTTCGTAAAATATCAATTCAAATAAAATTCACTAATAGAAAAAATTAATAACAATAAAAAACACAACAAAACAAAACAAACAGACAACTATAAATCAGAGACATTCTGCAGGGCAGGGGAAGGCAGAGGGATTAAAACAAGGCCGGGAGGAGCATAAGGGACTAGACTGATGGTGCATAGGTGAGCTGGTGGTGGGAATTCTATGGGGACTACACCTGAGAAAAGAAAACAAACATTGTGAAAAAAAAAGAACAATGATAAAACTTGCTAATAGTAATCGTAGCTAATGGGGAACACATAACTATATAGTAAGCATTGTGGAAAATGTTTATAAATTTTTCTTATTGCATTCTCACAGCAATCAAGACTACTGATACTTAAAGATTATTTTCTGGTTCATCTTTTACATACAAAGGAAATAATTGTCTTATTAAAATTGAACTTTTTTTTCAGACTAAATTTAACTTCACATTGATAGAAAACATGAAAAAGATTTACATATACCCACATTATAGAGCAACATTTCAACAGAATATTTCTTTTTTTTTAAAAATAATAAATTTTATTTTTATATTCCCCATACAATTGCAACCCCCCCATTCTGATCCCAATCCCTCCCCTCCCGCCCCCACCCCCCCAAAAGTGTCTCTGTTTCATAGTTTTTTGTTGATTCTGATTTTCACTTTCTTATAGTTATTCATTTTCCTGGTCCTTTATTTAAGTTTCTAGATTCCTGCTATGAGGACCATCCGGTATTTTTCTTTTTCTTTTTGGCTTATTTCGCTGAGCATGATCCCTTCCAGCGCCATCCATGTTGCTGCAAATTGCATGTGTTTATCTTTTTTGAATGCTGAGTAATATTCCATGGTGTATATGTACCACATCTTCTTGATCCAGTCATCTATTTTTGGGCATTTGGGTTGTTTCCAAAGCTTAGCTATTGTAAACAGTGCTGCTATAAACATAGGGGTGCAGGTGCTCTTTGGAATTGATGTTTCTTCAACAGAATATTTCTTGCCATAAATTAGATCTTGCTGATTTGTAGCACTGAAAGAACAGTTTTTATTCCACAAGGTAAAACAAAATGACTTAGTAAGTCATTTAAAAAATTTTACATATAGACACATATATGACTTCATTAAAAGACAATTGTATCATTTTTTTGAGGTAACATTGGTATACAATACAGTATATTATAGATTCCCACCTCCTCAGATATATATTACCTCCCACCAAAGCACCAATAATCTTCCAACAAGGTCCACTGGATCCTCTTCCTTTTTTGCTTCCCAGCCCCATCCTCACCTTCTGGTAGCCTTGGTTCTGCAGTCAGACTTCCAGAGATTGTTTTGGTTTAGTTTAATTTAGTTTCTCTAAACTATGAGTGAAATCATGTATTTGACTTTCTCCTTCTGACTTATTTTGCTTAGCATCATCCCCTCCAGTTCCATCCATGTGGTCACAAATGGCAAGAGTTCATCTTTTTTAGAATGAAGCTTGACTACTACCTAACACTATGCACAAAAACCAACTCAAAATGGATTAAAGAACTAGACGTAAGACCTGAAACCATAAAATACATAGAAGGAAATATAAGTGAAACACTACATGACATGCACATCAAAGACATCTTTACAGCCACATCATGCAAAGCAGTGATAGTGAAGGCAAAGATAAACAGCTGGGACTACATCAAATTAAAGAGCTTCTGCACAGCAAAAGAGACAATAACAAAAACAAAGAGAAACCCCACCGACTGGGAGAACATTTTTGCACACAACACTAATGATAAAGGACTGATCACAAAAATCTACAAAGAGCTGATGAGACTCAACAACAACAAAGAAAATAATCCAGTCAAAAAATGGGCAGAAAAGCTAAAAAGAAACTTCTCCAAAGAGGAAATGCAAATGGCCAACAGGCATATGAAAAAATGTTCAACATCACTTGTAATCAGGGAAATGCAAATCAAAACTACCATGAGATACCATCTTACACCAGTGAGAATGGCACATATTAAAAAAACTAGCAACAACAAATGTTGGCGAGGATGTGGAGAAAAAGGAACTCTCCTGCACTGTTGGTGGGAGTGCAAACTGGTCTAACCACTATGGGGAGCTGTGTGGAGATTTCTCGACCTACTAAACTTAGAGCTTCTGTATGTTCCAGCAATTCCACTCCTAGGTATTTACCCAAAGGACACAGAAACATCAATTCCAAAGAGCACCTGCACCCCTATGTTTATAGCAGCACTATTTATAATAGCTAAGCTTTGGAAACAACCCAAATGCCCAAAAATAGATGACTGGATCAAGAAGATGTGGTACATATACACCATGGAATATTACTCAGCTATCAAAAAAGATAAACACATGCAATCTGCAGCAATATGGATGGCGCTGGAAGGGATCATGCTCAGAGAAATAAGCCAGAAAGAAAAAGAAAAATACCGGATGGTCTCACTCATAGCAGGAATCTAGAAAACTTAAATAAGGGACCAGGAAAAAGAATAACTATCAGAAAGAAAGTATCAAAGTCAACAAACAACTATGAACCAGAGACACTTTTTGGGGGGTGGGGGGCGGGAAAAGGAGGGCTTGGGGTCAAAATAAGGGAGTTGTAATTGTAAGGGTAATATAAAAATAAAATTTAAATAATAAAAATAAATAAAAAATAAAAAAAGTTCATCTTTTTTATAGCTCAGTAGTATTCCATTTTGTATATATGCCACATGTTCCTAAACCACTCATCTGTATTTGGGCACTTAGGTTGCTTCTACAGCTTGGCTATTATAAATAGTGCTGCAATGAACATAGGAGTGCATATATCCCTTTGAATTAATGTTTTTATGTTCCTCAGGTAAATACTTAAGATTGGGATTGCTGGATCATATGGCAGATCTATTTTTAATATTTTGAGAAACATACATACTGTTTTCCATAGGGTTTGAACCAGTCTGCATTCCTACCAGCAATGTACAAAGGTTTTATTTTTTTCTTTAATTTTTAAAAAGATTTATTTATTTATGCATAGAAGAACTGGGGCACAGGCCAGAGGTGCAGCAGTGAGAAGATTCACCAAAGACAGAGTGGGGAACAGAACAGGCAGGCTGACTGAGATACACTACTGAGGGCAGCAGTGGGAGAGACAGGAGAGGTCTGCTGCCCCATGTGGGTAGCTCCCTGGCTGGCCAGGGATCGAACTCGTGTTATGGAGGCTACACTCATGCTGCGGAGCTTCACAGTGCTATGCTTAACCCCTTGCACCACCAGGGAGGCCTAAAGGTTTTATTTTTTCACCAAACCCTTGTGTGGTTTCATTATTACCATTCTATATATTCATTATCACCATTACTAAGTGATTTCCATTACTGATTAGCACCCAATTGTAAAGATGCATTCCTAACACAGTTTTACTTAATTGGAATGCAGCAGAAAAATTAACAGTCCAGGAATCTATCTAGCACATATTAAAATGGCATTAAAATGTGATCTTACTGGGGCCTCCCTGGTGGTGCAAGGGGTTAAGATGCAACCTATAAAGCTATCTGCAGCCACTGTAGCATGAGTTTGATTCCTGGCCAGCCGGGGAAGTGCCCACTTGGGCAGCAGACCTCTCCCATCTCACCTGCTGCTCCCATCAGCAGTGTATTTCAGTCAATCCGGCTGTTCTGTTCCCTGCTCTGTCTCTGGTGAATCCTCTCACCCCCTCACACCCCTGGCCTGTACCCCAGTTCTTGTGTGCACAAATAAGTAAATCTTTAAAAAAATTGTAATCTTATTATAATATGATCTAATTCCCATACTGTGATTTTCTTTGGTACAAATAGAATACACACAACTTAAAGCATTTTTAGCTGAGATTTTTGTTGGTCTTGCACTTTTGGTTCTTCTTCGTGAAGTTTGAGATATATTTGCACACCATAAGGTAAATGAATTGCTTGGTCTACAGATTCATTGTTTCTTAGCACAAAAAGTGTGAGATCAGTTGAAGGTATCCCTTGGAAGGTATTGTCATTAGAACAAATCCTTGAGGGATGTTAATTGCCACTTTGGGATTTCCCCTCCCAGTGGCCCCAGTCAAGGAAAATAAGTCACACTATTCTTTTGTTTCCATAAAGTCTCCATTTACTTTTGAAAATGGACCCCGCCCCCTGATACACTAAATGCTCTCATGAATTCCTCCTTTGCATTAAAACCAAATCTTAATCGTAGACCCAGGACTCTCTCTCCTACGGCACCTATGATCTCAGTGATTCTGGGACTCTGTCTCTAATCTGATGTAGTAGGTTAGAATACAAAGTGTAGAGGATCACTCATGTTGGTGATTCCAAGGAAATGAAAGCCAGAGATCATCTCTGTCTGCATATGAAGAGGGCATAAATCTTGAAGACAGATACAGAGACTGTGGGCAGACATGGGAAGGACAGGAGCGAAGGGGCTGTCTGAGTACTCTGTGAGCACTAGGTAAGAGTATACAAACACTAAGATGATAAGAAAAAATTCATATGTACCACCATTTCCTCCAGAATGCCTTATTTTTAAAAAAAGGTCATTAAAAGGTCATAAAAATCACCTTGGTTAAGATCTTTATTCCTCCTAAGAGGAAAATTAAACCATAAAGTTCCTACATTTTCTCTGGTTTTGTCCTTCTCTCATATCCCTCTTTATCATGTGATAGTACAAGAATGTTAAAGGGCGAGTCATGCAATAAACAGAGATTATCTGTTTATTTTGGTTAATATTCAAAGTTATTCAAACCATATGTAAGGATGAAAATTATATTTACTTCAGAAGAAGCAATGACAACTTTCTCCCATGTAGAGAAATAAAAAAAAAATTGGGGATTTTCCATCAACCCTCAAAGGCAGTGAGTGACCTCAAGTGAAATAATCATGATGGGTTATTTGATCATTGCTATTTTTTGATTCACAGTGAACTTCTGTGCTATCCAGTGGGCTGAAACCACACCTTTGATGTGGAGGGAGTCCCCCTTCTAAGCTTTTTCCTTCTGGGATATCCTTTACATCTTTATAGTTACTTTCCTTCTATAGTTTAATAATTCTTTATATTAAACTTTGCTTTATTATAATTTTTAATCAGTGTATTGTTTGATTATCCTGGATGGTTTCTATCTCTGATTACATAAAATCTAAAATGCCATTTTAATCAATGTGCTTTCTGATTATCCTGGATGGCTTTTAATCTACATTAACATAATTACTTAATGATTAGTACTTATAAGACCTGAATCAGTCTTATAGCCTTGGCCCAAATAACTGTTTTTAACTTTCTTACTGGAACTTAACAAAATAATAATGTCTAGCATTTAAAGAACACTTAAAGAACACGAGCAATTAAGAGACCCAAAAAGTGAGCCTCCCTGGTGGCACAGGGTTTAAGTCTCAGTGTTACCACCACTGCTGCCTGAGTCCGATCCCTAATCAGGCAGCTAACCCACAAATGACAGACCTCTCCTGTCTCGCCCACTGCTCTCCTCAGTGGTGTATTTCTGCAAATCTGCCTTTTTCTGCTACCCACTCTGTCTCTGGTGAATCCTCCCCTCTCCCCCATCTCTGGTCTGTACCCCAGTTCTACACATGCACGCGTGTGCACACACACACACACATACACACACACACATAAAGTTTAGACCCCAAAAGAGGTAACGAGGTGACTCTAAAGTGATTTCTTTTTGTCATTCTCCTACTCATCTTTCTTCTTTCTATCATATCTTATTAGAAAGTGTGAGAGAAGGAATTAGCTATGGAAGGAGGGAAGCAGAAGTGATATGGTGATGCTGAATGAAGGAGAGCTGTCACAGACTAGAGGAATATTTAAGTGGTGGGTTACTATGTTTTGTCACAATAAGTATATGACAATTCATCTTTCCAATGAAAGCTTTAAAATTCAGAAGTGAAAGTCACCTATGAAAGTTATAACAATGAAATATGCCTACTTTACTTTACATATAAACTAAGTAGTAAAAAGTTATAATCAACTAACTTATAACCTTGTAATAGGTACCTAACAAGTCTTATAGTCAATAAAATTGCTATTTGTTACTGAATACACCTAAAATTGACCCCCTATATTCACTTTTTTCCTTAACATAGAAGGAAAGCAATACTAAAATGCATCCAGACCTATAATCAGTGAAACTACTTTCTTTGACTTTTCATTTAAATTTCTAGTCCATAAAAAAAATTTCCAGTTCATTGGAAATATACCTATGATAGCTATTTCTGCATAAACTTTTCTGAATACATAGTTATATGTGAATTTTTTAAAAAAATAACCTAAGATTCACTTGGCATAATATGTTAAGTGGCAAACATCCCCTTAATGTATCAATGGGTACTCAGAATTCTTCTCTGTTGGAGTGAAAATATATATAGAAATTATAATTTACACCCAGCATTTATATATTGTATCAGTTATGGTCCAAGAGAAAAAGAAATACTATAAAAACCTTCTGCTGGACCTCCCTGGTGGTGCAAGAGGTTAAGCACAGCACTGTGATGCTATCTGCAGCTTCTGCAGCACAAGTTCAATCCCCAGCCAGGGAGCTACCCACATGGCGCAGCAGACCTCTCCTGTCTCACCTGCTGCTCCCCTCAGCAGTGTTTTTCAGTACATCTGCCTGTTCTGTTCCCCACTGTCTCTGGTGTATCTTCTTACCCCCCACACCTCTGGCCTGTACCCCACCTCTTGTATACACAAATGAATAAATATAAAAAAAAAAACCAACCTAAATTGAGCTATTGTCACCTGTCCTTCAGGAAAATTTCTATTGCTGTTCTCTGGTCTATTTCATAGACCTATTTTTGGCTTTGAGCAGATCACCAATATCCAGTTGATATACATGTGTTTGTCTCTAGCTTGATCTCTATTTGAATTTCATCTCTCTATTTTATTTTTCAGTTAAGACATAAGTTATGTGTGCAAGTAGTCAGAAGTTAAGCTTCTTTCAATCAGAATATTTTTTTTTAAAGATTTATTTATGCATACAAGAGCTGGGGTACAGGCCATAGATGCGGGGGGTGAGAGGATTCACCAGACACAGAGTGGGGAACAGAACAGGCAGATTGACTGAAGTACACTGCTGAATGCAGCAGTGGGCGAGTCAGGAGAGGTCTGCTGCACCATGTGGGTTGCTCCCTGGCTGGCCTGGGATCGAACTCGTGCTGCAGAGGCTGCAGATTTCTTCATAGTGTGGTGCTTAAAACTTTGCGCCACCAGGGAGACCCCAGAATATTTTTTTTAAGTATCTAGAAAAAGAAGTATTTTTATTGAAGTATTATTTATTGATTTATTTATTTTTTTACTATTCTTAGTTTTCTTTTTTAATTTTTATATAAATTTTATTTTTATATTCTCCATACAATTGCAACCCCCTTATTTTGACCCCAATCCCTACCCTCCCTGCCCTCCACCTCCCATAGAGTGTCTGGTTCATAGTTGTTTGTTGATTTTGATATTTTCTTTCTTATAGTTATTCTTTTTCCTGGTCCCTTATTTAAGTTTTCTAGATTCCCGCTATGAGTGAGACCATCCAGTATTTTTCTTTCTTTCTGGCTTATTTCGCTGAGCATGATCCCTTCCAGCACCATACATGTTGCTGCAAATTGCATGTGTTTATCTTTTTTGAATGCTGAGTAATATTCCATGGTGTATATGTACCACATCTTCTTGATCCAGTCATCTATTTTTGGGCATTTGGGTTGTTTCCAAAGCTTAGCTATTATAAATAGTGCTGCTATAAACATAGGGGTGCAGGTGCTCTTTGGAATTGATGTTTCTGTGTCCTTTGGGTAAATACCTAGGAGTGGAATTGCTGGATCATATGGAAGCTCTATGTTTAGCAGGTCCAGAAATCTCCACACAGCTCTCCATAGTGGTTGGACCAGTTTGCACTCCCACCAACAGTGCAGGAGAGTTCCTTTTTCTCCACATTCTTGTCAACATTTGTTGTTGCTAGTTTTTTTAATATGTGCCATTCTCACTGGTGTAAGATGGTATCTCATGGTAGTTTTGATTTGCATTTCCCTGATGACAAGTGATGTTGAACATTTTTTCATATGTCTGTTGGCCATTTGCATTTCCTCTTCAGAGAAGTTTCTTTTTAGCTCTTCTGCCCATTTTTTGACTGGATTATTTTCTTTGTTGTTGTTGAGTCTCATCAGCTCTTTGCAGATTTTTGTGATCAGCCCTTTATCATTAGTGTTGTGTGCAAAAATGTTCTCCCAGTCGGTGGGGTTTCTCTTTGTTTTTGTTATTGTCTCTTTTGCTGTGCGGAAGCTCTTTAATTTGATGTAGTCCCAACTGTTTATCTTTGCCTTCACTATCACTGCTTTGGGTGATGTGTCTGTAAAGATGTCTTTCATGTGCATGTCATGTAGTGTTTCACCTTTATTTCCTTCTATGTATTTTATGGTTTCAGGCCTTATGTCTAGTTCTTTAATCCATTTTGAGTTGGTTTTTGTGCCTGGTGTTAGGTAGTGGTCAAGCTTCATTCTTTTGCATGTACCAACCCAGTTTTCCCAGCACCATTTATTGAACAAACTTTCTTTGCTCCAATGCATAGTCTTTTCTCCTTTGTCAAAGACTAGTTGATCATAAATCTGTGGGTTTATTTCTGGATTTTCTATTCAATTCCATTGGTCTGTGTGTCTGTTCTTGGTCCAATACCATGCAGTTTTGATGATTATGGCTTTGTAGTATAGTTTGAAGTCTGGGAGTGTGATGCCTCCATTCCATTCTTTTTTTTTTTCAGGAGAGCTTTGGCTATTCAGGGTTTTGGTGATTCCATATGAATTTCATCAATAATTGTTCTATTTCTTTGAAGAATGACATTGAAATTTTTATTGGAATAGCATTGAATCTGTAGATTGCTTTTGGTAGGATGGCCATTTTAATAATGTTTATTCTTCCAATCCATGAGCAGGGGATGTCTTTCCATTTCTTTGTGTCTTCTTCTATTTCTTTTAACAGTGTTTTATAGTTTTCTTTGTATAGGTCCTTTACCTCTTTTGTTAGATTTATTCCCAAGTATTTGATTTTTTTTTTGTTTAGATAATAAAAGGGATGTTTTTTTTATTTCTTCTTCTTCAGATTTATTGTTTGTGTATAGGAAGGCTACTGACTTTTGTGTGTTGATTTTGTATCCTGCACTTTACTGAACTGATTGATGAGTTGAATTAGTTTTTCTGTGGAGTTTTTGGGGTTCTCTATGTATGTTATCATATCATCTGCAAATAGTGATAGCTTGACTTCTTCTTTTCCTATTTGGATTCCTTGGATGTCTTTCTCTTGTCTTATTGCTCTGGCTAGGACTTCCAATATTATATTGAAAAGCAGTGGTGAGAGTGGACATCCTTGTCTTGTTCCAGATCTTAAAGGAAATGCTTTCAACTTTTCACCATTGAGAATGATACTGTCTGTTGGCTTGTCATAGATTGCCTTTATGATGTTGAGGTATGTTCCTTGTATCCCAAGAATTTCAAGGGCTTTTATCATGAATGGATGTTGCACTTTGTCAAAAGCTTTCTCAGCATCAATTGATAGTATCATATGGTTTTTATATTTCTTTTTGTTGATGTGTTGGATAACGTTGATTGATTTTCGGATGTTGAACCATCCTTGTGTCCCTGGCATGAATCTACTTGGTCGTGGTAATTTATCTTATGGATACATTGTTGGATTCTGATAGCTAAAATTATTGAGGATTTTTGCATCAGTGTTCATTAAGGAGATTGGCCTGTAGTTTTTTTTTTTTGTGTTGTCCTTGTTCAGTTTTGGTATTAGTGTAATGTTGGCTTCATAGAACGTGTTTGGTATTATCCCTTCCTTTTCAATTTTTTGGAAGAGTTTGTGAAGGATAGGCACTAATTCGTCTCTGAATGTTTGGTAGAATTCATTTGTAAATCCATCAGGTCCTGGGCTTTTGTTTTTGGGGAGGTTTTTGATTACCATTTCAATTTTGCTGCTTTTAATTGGTTGGTTTAAGTGTTCTATTTCTTCTTTATCTAGCTTTGGGTGATTGTAGAGTTGTAGGAATTTGTCCATCTCCTCTAGATTGTTGAACTTGTTTCCATATAACTGTTCATAGTAGTTACTGATTATTCTTTTGATTTCTGCTGTGTCCGTTGTGATTTCCCCTTTCATTTATGATCCTGTTTATTTGTGCTTTCTCCCATTTTTCCTTTGTGAGCCTGGCTAGGGGTTTGTCTAATTTATTTATTTTTTTGAAGAACCAGCTCTTGGTTTCATTGATCTTTTGGATTGTTTTTTTTAGTTTCAATTTCATTTATTTCTCCTTTGGTTTTTATTATTTCTTTTCTTCTACTGGTTTTGGGTTTTTTGTTGTTCTTTTTCTAGATCTTTTGAGCTTCGAGATTAGGTTGTTCTTTGAGTTCTTTCTTGTTTCTTGATATGAGCCTCTATTGCTATATATTTTCCTTTTATTACTGCTTTTGCTGCATCCCATACATTGAGGAAATTGGTGTCCTCATTGTCATTCAATTCAAGGAATTTTTTAATTTCTTCTTTGAACTCCTCAGTAGTCCAGTGGTCTTCCAGTAGTGTGGGTTTCAATCTCCATGAGGTAGGAGAGTTCCTTGCCTTCTTTTTATGGTTTATTTCGGTTTGATGCCTTCATGGTCAGAAAAGATTGTTGGTATGATTTCAATCTTGGTGTATCTGTTGATGTTTGTCTTGGGTCCCAGTATGTGATCGATCCTGGAGAATGATCTGTGTGCGCTTGAGAAAAATGTGTACTCCGTTTTATTTTGGGTTTAGTGTTCTATAGATGTCTGTTAAGCCTAAGCGTTCTAGGTCCTTATTTAGAGCTTTAGTGTCTTTACTTATTTTTTGTCTCGTTGATCTATCCATTGTTGATAGTGGCATGCTGAAGTCTCCCACTACGTATGTGTTTTCTCTGATGTCTGTTTTCAGAGATGACAATAGTTGTCTGATATATTTTGGTGCTCCTTTGTTTGGTGAATATATGTTAATGAGTGTTATTTTTCTTGAAGTATTGTCCCCTTGATCATAATATAGTGACCGTTGGGGTCTCTTTTTATCTTTTTGAGTTTGGAATCTGTTTTATCTGATGTAAGTATAGCTGTTCCTGCTTTTTTTTTTGGTTGATTTGCTTGTAAGATTGTTTTCCATCCTTTAACTTTGAGCCTATTTTTATCTTTGTAGCTAAATGTGTTTCCTGGAGACAGCACAAAGGTGGGTTTTGTTCTTAATCCAGGCTGCGCCTCTGTGTCTTTTTATGAAGAGGTTTTTTTTTTTGGCCTTCTTTTGTTGTTATGCGTCCCTCTGAGGTTCTGGCTTTAGGACTCCTTGTAGTATTTTTGGAGTAGGGATTTAGTCGCAATGAAATTCCAGAGTT
>NW_023602073.1:19637663-19693699 GCF_014898055.3 Talpa occidentalis
TTTTCCTTCTTTTTTTTTTTCAGTACGAGCTTTGGCGTATTCGGGGTTTTTGGTGATTCCATATGGAATTCATCAATTAATTGTTCTATTTCTTTGAAGAATGCCATTGAGATTTTGATTGGAATAGCATTGAATCTGTATATTGCTTTTGGTAGGATGGCCATTTTAATAATGTTTATTCTTCCAATCATGAGCAGGGGATGTCTTTCCATTTCTTTGTGTCTTCTTCTATTTCTTTTAACAGTGTTTTATAGTTTTCTTTGTATAGGTCCTTTACCTCTTTTGTTAGATTTATTCCCAAAATTTGATTTTTTTTGTTTCGATAATAAAAGGGAGTGGTTTTTTGATTTCTTCTTCTTCAGATTTATTGTTTGTGTATAGGAAGGCTACTGACTTTTGCGTGTTGATTTTGTATCCTGCCACTTTACTGAACTGATTGATGAGTTGAATTAGTTTTTCTGTGGAGTTTTTGGGGTTCTCTATGTATATTATCATATCATCTGCAAATAGTGATAGCTTGACTTCTTCTTTTCCTATTTGGATTCCTTGGATGTCTTTCTCTTGTCTTATTGCTCTGGCTAGGACTTCCAGTATTATATTTGAAAAAGCAGTGGTGAGAGTGGACATCCTTGTCTTGTTCCAGATCTTAATGGAAATTCTTTCAGCTTTTCACCATTGAGAATGATACTGGCTGTTGGCTTGTCATAGATGGCCTTTATGATGTTGAGGTATGTTCCTT
The DNA here is from genome assembly GCF_014898055.3 of Talpa occidentalis. Lineage (NCBI taxonomy): Eukaryota > Metazoa > Chordata > Mammalia > Eulipotyphla > Talpidae > Talpa > Talpa occidentalis. The sequence continues at coordinate 19,638,403 of NW_023602073.1, forward strand.
GTATCCCAAGAAATTCAAGGGCTTTTATCATGAATGGGTGTTGCACTTTGTCGAAAGCTTTCTCAGCATCAATTGATAGTATCATATGGTTTTTATATTTCTTTTTGTTGATGTGTTGGATAACGTTGATTGATTTTCGGATGTTGTTAAACCATCCTTTGTGCCCTGGAATGAATCCAACTTGGTCGTGGTAATTATCTTATGGATACATTGTTGGATTCTGATAGCTAAAATTTTATTGAGGATTTTTGCATCAGTGTTCATTAGGGAGATTGGCCTATAGTTTTCCTTTTTTGTGTTGTCCTTATTCGGTTTTGGTATTAGTGTAATGTTGGCTTCATAGAACGTGTTTGGTATTATCCCTTCCTTTTCAATTTTTTGGAAGAGTTTGTGAAGGATAGGCACTAATTCGTCTCTGAATGTTTGGTAGAATTCATTTGTAAATCCATCAGGTCCTGGGCTTTTGTTTTTGGGGAGGTTTTTGATTACCATTTCAATTTCGCTGCTTGTAATTGGTCTGTTTAGGTGTTCTATTTCTTCTTTATCTAGCTTTGGGTGATTGTAGAGTTGTAGGAATTTGTCCATCTCCTCTAGATTGTTGAACTTGTTTCCATATAACTGTTCATAGTAGTTACTGATTATTCTTTTGATTTCTGCTGTGTCCGTTGTGATTTCTCCTCTTTCATTTATGATCCTGTGTATTTGTGCTTTCTCCCTTTTTTCCTTTGTGAGCCTGGCTAGGGGTTTGTCTATTTTATTTATTTTTTCAAAGAACCAGCTCTTGGTTTCATTGATCTTTTGGATTTTTTTTAGTTTCAATTTCATTTATTTCTGCTTTGGTTTTTATTATTTCTTTTCTTCTACTGGTTTTGGGTTTTTTTGTTGTTCTTTTTCTAGATCTTTGAGCTTCGAGATTAGGTTGTTTCTTTGAGTTCTTTCTTGTTTTGATGTGAGCTTCTATTGCTATATATTTTCCTTTTATTACTGCTTTTGCTGCATCCCATACATTTAGGATATTGGTGTCCTCCTTGTCATTCAATTCAAAGAATTTTTTAATTTCTTCTTTGATCTCCTCATTAGTCCAGTGGTCTTCCCATTTAGGTATTGGTGTGTCATTCCGTTTTTAATTTCTTCTTTGATCTCTCATTAGTGTATTCTTGGTTGGTTTCAATCTCCATGAGGTAGGATAGTTCTTGCCTTCTTTTTATGATTTATTTCTAGTTTGATGCCTTCGTGGTCAGAAAAGATGGTTGGTATGATTTCAATCTTGTGTATCTGTTGATGTTTGTCTTGTGCCCAGTATGTGATCGATCCTGGAGAATGATCCGTGTGTGCGCTTGAGAAAAATGTGTACTCCGTTTTTTTTGGTTTAGTGTTCTATAGATGTCTGTTAAGCCCAAATGCGTTCTAGGTCCTTATTTAGAGCTTTAGTTCTTTACTTATTTTTGTCTGTTGATCTATCCATTGTTGATAGTGGTGTGTTGAAGTCTCCCACTACGTATGTGTTTTCTCTGATGTCTGTTTTCAGAGATGACAATAGTTGTCTGATATATTTTGGTGCTCCTTTGTTTGGTGAATATATGTTAATGAGTGTTATTTTTCTTGAAGTATTGTCCCCTTGATCATAATGTAGTGACCATGGGGTCTCTTTTTATTTTTGAGTTTGAATCTGTTTTATCTGATGTAAGTATAGCTGTTCCTGCTTTTTTTTTGGCCATTTGCTTGTAGATTGTTTTTCCATCCTTTAACTTTGAGCCTATTTTTATCTTTTGTAGCTAAATGTGTTTCCTGGAGACAGCAAAAGGTTGGGTTTTGTTTCTTAATCCAGGCTGCGACTCTGTGTCTTTTTATTGAAGAGGTTTTTTTTTTGGCCTTCTTTTGTTGTTATTCGTCCCTCTGAGGTTCTGGCTTTAGGACTCCTTGTAGTATTTTTTGGAGTAGGGATTTAGTCGCAATGAAATTCCAGAGTTTCTGTTTGTCTGGGAAGGTCCTTATTCTTTCTTCATAGAAGAAGGAGAGCTTTGTGGGGTAGAGTATTCTTGGTTGGCATCTGTTTTCTTGGAGTCTGTTGACTATGTCCCTCCACTCTCTCCTTGCCTGTAGTGTTTCTTCGGAGAAGTCTGATGTCAGCCTGATTGGTTTTCCTTTGAATGTTATCTGTTTCTTCCCTCTTGTCAGCTTCATTATTTTTTCCTTGTCTTGGATTCTTGGGAGTTTTACTATTATGTGTCTTGCAGTTTTTTTCCTTTCGTCGTGCAAGTTTGGTGTTCTTCTTGCTTCTTGTATATCAGTTTCCAGCTCCTTCTTCATGTTTGGGAAGTTCTCTTCAATTATTTCCTTGAATATTTTCTCTGTTCCTACATCTCTCTCCTCTCCTTCTGGTATTCCTATAACTCTTATATTTCCTTTCCTCATGGAGTCAGATAGTTCCCAAAGTCTTTCTTCATTCTTTTTCCTTTGTACTTTGCTTTCCTTTTCTGTTTTGGTTCTTTTTATTTCTTTGTCTTCAAGAGTACTTATTCATTCTTCCATTTCATCTATTCTGCTTTCTTTGCTTTTCCCAGAGTTCTTTAGCTCATCCATTAATTCTTTGATCTCCTGTATTTCTTTTACTTCCCTCTCTAGGGACTCAATTTCTTTTTTTTTTTTTAATAATAAATTTTATTTTTATATTCCCCATACAATTGCAACCCCCCCCATTCTGACCCCAATCCCTCCCCTCCCGCCTCCCACCCCCCAGAAAGTGTCTCTGGTTCATAGTTTTTTGTTGATTTTGATTTTCACTTTCTTATAGTTATTCATTTTCCTGGTCCCTTATTTAAGTTTTCTAGATTCCTGCTATGAGTGAGACCATCCGGTATTTTTCTTTTTCTTTTTGGCTTATTTCACTGAGCATGGGCGATCTGCTCAGCTCACCACTTGTTCCTCTGGGAGCCTTCTGCTGGTTTCAAGCAGTCTTTAATGAAGAAAGTTCATTGTTCTATGGGGTGTTGGTGATTTTTTTTTCTGGTCACTAGGTGGTGCCAGAGATCTCTCCTAGAGTCCTTGGGGAGCTGCTTTTTTCACCCCGTGGGACCGGGAACAGTGTGGGATGGTGGGGAAAGCCTCAATGGCTTTGGGGTGCTATGTCTGCCCTGTGCCCCACCGTCATGGGGAACCCATGCCCCGAATTTCGTGCCCCGGGTCTCAGCTCCAAAGCCCTCAGGTCCAGGACGCGGGCTGCAGCCCAGTTCAGTGTCCGCAGAAATGGCGCCTTTTGCACCCCGCTCCTGTGTCCAGGCCCCTGGTTTCCGACCACCTCAGTGAGGGCCTTCGTGCACCTTCCCACAAGCCTAGGTCGCAGGCGTTGGGACCTGGGCAGCCGTGATCCGTGTTTGCTTTTCAAGCGTGTTGCTTTTCTGCACAAGCTTACTGGCTGGCCTGGGGCTGCTGTAGGTCTCTGGGAATCTTTGTTTTTCTCTAATGGTGCCTGGAGCATTTCGCTCACTTCCGTGGTGAAACCTGCAGGGTTCTCCACAGCTCCAGTTCACGGGGTGTGGTGGCTGAAATAGTTCCTTTTCACTCACAGTCCCGCTTGCTGCGTAGTTTGTTCTTGTTGGTTGTTTTAGTTTTTTTTTTTTTTGTTTTTGTTTTTTTCCTCCTTTCTGTTGGTCGGAGAGTGCTGACTTTATGGGTGGGGGAGGGGAGCAGGGTTCTGAGCTTTCCTCCCTTCTAGTCCTCTTTTATGGCAACTTTCTTCTTCAGGTAGTTTGCTGGAGTCATCCGTCTATCTTCCGTGTCCCAGTTCTCACTGGAACCTGCTGCTTTTCCTCCCTATTAACTTTTTTTTAATTGGGAGATCTTACTTGCAGCGTTTCCTTGCCGCCATGTTGATCCGCCCCCTCCAATTATACAACTTTTCTGAAGGAATAAAGGGGAAGTGTTCAAAGCCTGTGGTATAAAATATAACGGAAATTTTCAAGACTGAGGCCTGAGCATTCCACTTGCAAAAGCCAACATCTCCCAAGGTGAGAGCCTTCATTATCCAGATCAAAGAAAAAAGAGAATTGAAAGGGAGATTTTTTTCAGATTAAACATGATGGTTTATGTACATCACTTGGTGAATCTCTCCATCACCCTTATTCATGATAACCAGCAAATATTAACGTGGTAGCAGAGGAAATGGGCAGAGAAGCCCTGAACCAAGTGCCTCACATCAATGTACTGGGGCACATGGGCACCAGCACCTGATCATCACAGATGGACAGTGACTCCTGTGGTGCTGGCAAAAATGAGCAAATGTGGGAGCCTCCCCGGTGGCGCAGTGGATTGAGCACCGTGCTATGAAGCTGTCCACAGCCTCTGCAGTGCAGGTTTGATCTCGGCTGGCTGGCGAGAATCCCACATGGCGCAGCAGACCTCTCCTGTCTCACCCCCTGCTCCCCTCAGCAGTGTCTTTGGTCCGTCTGCCTGTTCTGCTCCCTGCTCTGTCTCTGGTGAATTCTCTCACCCTCCTGAACCTCTGACTGTACCCCAGTTCTTGTATAAATAAGTAAATCTTAAAAAAATGAGCAAATGTGAATCCAGACCTAAGCATGAGAAGACACCAGGATTATACAGCTTTCGATGCACGAATGTCCCCATGTGCTATCATCTCTAACAGGTGATCACCACGGCCTTGGGGGTTTTGGACAGATGAAGGGGAGACACAGAGACATTTGAAAGAGACACGTGCATTGGGGTCAGGGGGCTCCGCAAGGGGCTCAGGGAGCTGTGGTTCTGGATCCAAACTCAAGTTTATACCAGGATTCAGCAGGAAGTGGCCATTAGGACTCTGTCAACCTGCACTTGAAGTATTTGTTCCTTGAACCCATGAACACTGCCCAGAGCCCGGCTCCAGTGTCTTACCAGGTGGCCTCGTGTTAAACTAATTCTTTCCTCACCAGCTGGAGGCTTCGTTTTTGACTTCTGTGCCTTTAGGTTCGGATCCAGGTCTGGAAACATTATAGATCTGCTAAGAGTCGGCTGATCAGAATACACAAGGGACTTGCCCAACTAATAAAGAAAAGAACAAACCAATTTTGAAAATGGGCAAAGGACTTATGTAGACTCCTCCCCAAGCACACACACATGGTCATAGCTCCTGGAAAGTCTTCCCGCATCACTAGTCACTATGGAAATACCAACTAAAACTGTAGTCACAATTCCCTTCACACAATACTTAAACAGCAAGCATTGTAAGTATGCCTGGAGAAATGTAATGTGAGGCTTAAAATAGTTAAAATAGTTTGGCATTTCCCAAAAATGCTACAAATAGTAGTACCATAAGCTTCAACATTTCCACACCTATCTATGTACCCATAATAATTGAAAACAGGTATTCAGGCTATAATTTGTACAGCAATATTAATATTTATAGGAGCACAAGCCCTGGCCAGATCCTAGCCAAAGGCAGAAATGGGTGAATGGATAAACAGAATGTGCTAGATCCATAAACTTGGGTATCATTCTGCCATTTAAGGAAGAAAGTGAATTGGTGCAGCTGCTGTGGAAAGCACTATGGCGATTCCCTTGAAAACTAAACATAAAACTAACATGGGATACCCTTCAGCAGTGTGTTTCAGTCAGCCTGCCTGTTCTGCTCCCCGCTCTGTCTCTGGTGAATCCTTTTTCCCCTCCCTCACATCTGGCCTGTACCCCAGTTTTTGTATGCATGAATAAATAAATCTTTAAAACAAAACAAAACAAAATAAACCTAATATGGGACACAGCAATTCCACTTCAGGAACACACCCCAAGAACTGAAAGCAGCGACTCAGATATCTGCACACCTGTGTTCTCAGCAGCACCAATCACCATCCATTAGTATCTGTAAACACCAGTATCCAAATTGTAAAATCAAAATGTGGCAGCGAAACAATGTCATATTCATTTTTATACAAGGAAGGAAATGCTGATACTTGCTACAAATTGTAGGAAATAGAGTCATTATACAAAGTGCAATAAATTACCCAGACACAAAAGGACAAATGTAGAGAAGTTCTACTTAGGTGAGTACCCAGAGTATCCAGAGCAGTCATGTTCAAAACATAGCATGTGGTTGCCAGGGGATGAGGGGAGAGAGGATGGAGACTTAATGCGTATTGGGTAGAGGCTGGGGGGAATGAAAAGGCTCTGGAGAGTGAAAGTGCCCAGCTCACCTCCTCCACATATTCATAACCAAGTTATCCCTAAGCAAAGGCAGCAACCTGTGAGCCTATAAAGCAAGTCAGAATGATAAGGACAAATGTTGGCTGTTTGCACAGCAGGTGAGAACACAAAGCAAGGCACTTAGAAAAACTACTGGGGGCCTCCCCTGGTGGCGCAGCGGTTGAGCGCTGGGCTGCGAGGCTGCCCCAGCCTCTGCAGAGGCTGCCCCAGCCTCTGCAGCACCAGTTCCTTCCCTGGACCCCAGCGAGGGTCCCACAAAAAAAACAAAAACAAAAAAACAACTACTGGGCTTTAAGAAACAGTGAGTTTCTGAGGTTAAGTAGGGAGGGGGAGAAAGAAAGGGCCAAAGGGAAAAATGTCAGGTGCCAACAGGTATTCTGAAGAGAAGGTGGAAAATAGATTGAGGTTACAGAGGTGCTGTTATAGACAGAGTGATGTGGGAGGTCTCTCCGAGGAGAGATGATTTGACAATGACCTGAATGAAGTGACACAGTGGGTGCTTCAAGCAGAGAGAACCTCAAGTGCACACGTAAAATGTGTCTTATTTTTAGCGATGTCATTAGGGTCAGTGGGGCAAAAATAAATAAAGAAATTAAAACAAATACTGCCCGTTACGGCTATAGTTATATTATAATCCACCATTAAAATGATAATTTCATTTTCCCCTGGTTTAATGCCATCAAAAAAGCCAGCTCTAGGTCTGAGGAAACAAACTGTTGAGCAGCTGTGCAGGGAAATGGGCAAAACAGGTGGCAAAATGAGGCATGAATACAAAAACCTACGTGATAGAGTCAGTCAGATAGAAAAGACCCCCAGACCATAGGCAGGTGGGCACACTGACTCCTCTGTGAAAAATGAGGAACAGTCTCAAGAACAGCTTGAAAGGAGAAAAGTGATCAGAATGGAAGACGATGTTTTCACGCAGTTGAGGCAGTTGGGGCAAGTTGAGTGGGGCCTGTAATAATAATGTAGAAACCATGATTTGGGGACAATGTGTTGGCTTCCTAGAATATTTTGATGAAACACACAATGGATAGTTTCATGTGAGGTCAAATATGTGGTAAAGTAATAATGCAAGGGGTCTGAGTGTAGAGATAAAGAGTATTTGCACTGTCATTCAAGGCTTCTGAGCATCTGAAGTAAGGGAAAGTAAAGTACTTTTCAAATGCGTCTCCAGAAAAACAGAGAAGACATTGAAATTCTTTATGGGGCACAAGCCATGGCCAGATCCAACCCTGCCAATGCTGTGGAGCTAAGTGTACATGCAGGAGTCCCCACATCACTAAGAGGCGTGTGCGGAGATCCTATTAGTAGACATTATGTCTGGGTGTTGGAGATGACACAGGGTGTGGCAGAAATAGTAGGACTTTACAAATTTCAATTTTCTACATCACGCCACCATAAAAAAAAACTGGTAGAAAAGATGAATTCTGTAAAGCTACAGAATACAAACCAATATATAAAACTCAGTTGTGTTTCTTTACCCTAAAAATGACCCATCAGAAGAGTCAATAGGAAAATACCATTTACAATTGCATCAAAAAGAATGAAATACCTGGGAAAACATTTAATGAAGGAGAAGAAAAACCTATAAATGAAAAATTAGAAGATACTGGTGAAAGAAATAGAAAAACAAATGGAAAGCTATTCCATGCTCATGACTGGAATAATTATTCAAAGGTACAGACTTTCTAGAGCAAAGTACAGAGTCAGTGCAGTCCTAATCAAAATTCTGATAGCATTTTTCACAGAAACAGAAGCAACCATCCTGAAATGTGTGTAGGAACAAAAGAGGAAAAGAATAGAAAATTTGGAAAGGAGGCACAAGACCAGAAACCTGGCTCACACTTGCCTGGACACGTGGGTAGAAGGGATTAACATAATCGTAAAACCAGTTACAGGAGTGAAAATCCTCAGGGCCAAACTCTAGATGAGGAGGTGCAGACCCCAGCAGGTGTCAGGCTGCTGTTGAGAGTGTCCTGGGGTACAGACCCATTTCTACATAGTTATACAAAATCAACAAAACTCAAACCACTCCAGGAAGGAAGGAGCCCCTTCCAAAGAGAAGAAGACAGTCCATCAGTGTGATTTCTGCCCTGGCAAGGGGCTGCAGTCCTTCAGCTCGCCTGTGACCTGTGACCTTGCCAGGGCTTCTCCTCAGGGACCTCCCTCACAAGGCTGCCCGTCTGTGACCACGCAGGCTGCTCTCTTGGCAAGCCTGTCCCTTTCTGCCCACTTGTGTCTATGCAAGCGTCCTTTATTTTTCTCTCCCTTTTTCATGATAAATTTGCCCTTGTGGCTATAACTAACATCTCTGTCTTGTGGAGGAGGTTGTCTGAGAAACTCACTGAAGCAGCAGAAAGGGCAGCTCTGTGAAACCCTCCCCAGAGTAAACCCAAGGACGCCACTCTCCGAACCCAACACTGCTCCACAAAAGGACTGCAGGAGGACAGAGGACCAGGAAGAGCCAACACATGCTAGAGGGTGAAGCTGGAGGCATCTTGCGCCCCGCCCCCCCATACTTCAATCTGTTAACTGGACACACAGTCTCAACTAGAGTTAATTCCTTAGATAATGAAAGTGAGAATTTGAACCCAGGAAGCAGCCAGATTTTATTCTGTGAGAACATACCAAACAACAAGTTTGAATTCAGTTTCTCTGGATAGAAAGAGTCGTTGACATTACGAATATAATTGTCTTGGGGGAAGGGGCTTCCATTCCAACTGGTCCCAACCTAAACAGATGCTGAAGCTGGGGTTTAATAATCCCTTTCTTTCTGAAGGATGCCTGGCGAGATGCAAAGCCTGAGTGCCCCTTCTCACATCCTGTCTACCTGCCTCCAGGGGCCACAGTGGGGTGAGAAGACAGTGGGGAGTGTAGGGGGGAGCTCTCAGACGGGGGAGTCTGGGGTGGCTTACACTCATGCCGGCTAGACCGGGCGGGAGAGGGATGTCAGCCCCAGAAAAGTTTACATGCTCCCCAAACTCTTTGATAAACACACCCAGGTCAGCGGAGCAGACAGAGCCCAGGAACCCCCAGGTGCCATCAATGCAGCAGAGGCGTCAGGAGCGGGGGCGCAGGAGGCCGCTCTTCAGTCCTGGAGGCTACACGGAGAGTCACGGTCAGGAATGAACCGGATCCCTCTGTTCCTCCAGACCCAGAAGTGAGGCCCCCAAAACCCCCCAGTTCTCCACATCCAGCCCCTCCGCCCCGGGTCCTCCCACCGCCCCTCGCAGTCAGCCGCCCTCAGGGAGATGTTCTCACTTCCCCTCGCCTTCGGCTCACCTCCTCCCCTGCCGGCCCAAGGGGCCCCCGGATCAAAGCGCAGACGACGCCTCCTCCCCAGCCGGACACGAGCAGGTCTCCGCGGAGCCGAGTCCTCCGGAATCCCGGGAAGCGAAGGCTCAGCCCGGACGCCGTGGCCAGGCAGCGCGCATGCGCGGTCGGGGGCGGTGCAGGTGCTCCAGGCAGGTAGGGGCGCGGCCTGGATGCGCCCCCCACGCGCTCTCGGCGGCCACGCTGACCCCGCAGTCCCGCTGCAGCCTGACAGTTTGGAAATTCAAACTCCAATGGGGGCAAATACCACTCTTGTCCAAAAATAGTTCAACGAAATTTCCAGGAAGCCATTAAAAGTGTTAAACGTATCTATTTGGATTTAAAAACTTGCTCAGGACCATTTAGCGGTGATCGCAGATGGCTCAGCAAACCCTCCCCTTGCCCAGGATAATGGGTGTAGGATTCGCTGCTTCTCTGCGCTTTGCCAGCTCCCAGGTCCTGACCCTCCGTTGTCATCACTGTTCTCCGCGGTCCCGACATTACCCGTCCTTGCCACCAGGCGGCGCACTCTGTCGTTGTCTGGGCTTCCCGTCAGGGCGTTTCCACCGCCAGGGGACCCCAATCATGCCCCCGCCCTTCATTCAGGATGGGCTTCTAATCGCCACCTCTCATTTATGTGTACACTGTAATTCATTTACCATTCCCTGGGGTTTGTGTTTAGATTGTTTCCAATTATTTGTTACTATAAAGAAAATGTTGGTGAATATTTTTACACATAAAGATTTTATCTTTATTTCAAGGCATTTACTTAGATAATTTCCCAAAAATAGAACGACTGTATCAAGCAGTATAAGTATCCTAAATTCACAGTCTCTGCAGAAGGATGGTACAAATTCAGCCCCTTTTCAGGAATGACTGAGAATACATATTTCACCTCATCTTTGTCAACATTTCACTCCAGCTTTCAATGTTTGATGCAAACCTTGCACTAGAATCAAGCACACAAAAGATTTTACTAACTGTAAGAACTCATCAATTGCTTTAACCCCTCAAAAATAAGCAGCTTTAGCTCAGTAGTACTAATCAATGAAAAAACTGAAATACCCCTGAATTTTAGGAGGTAAAATAGAAAAGTAAAGGAATAAAACTGTAGCAGAATGATCAGACGCTTTCCATATACGAGTTCTCATGGGGTGGGGGAGCTCACTGGTGACGCTGCACACCCAGGAGTGAGCTCCTGTGAGACGCCACCCCACAGCGGCGAGACCCGAGATGACCCACGAGAGGCCGAGTGCTCAAGCGAGACTCCGCCCCCTGTAAGTGAGGTCACATGAGACTCCGCCCCTCACAGTGGTGAGGTCATGGGAGAAGCCACCCCTGATGGCGTTGAGCTCCCACCTTGAATTTATTACTTTTTGCGAAAGAAAACCACTCATTTAAACACCATGAATTAAAAGTCTTTCCCTTTCCCATTGATCTGAAGTCTCACATTTGGTAAAACATGTAATTATTATATTAGAGCCATAGTCTGCTTTTAGTTGTTTTGTATTGATGTGATATTTTATCATTAAATTACTTTGTTTACTTACCTGATATGTTCAAACTGCAGTTAACAACCCCTGCTTCATTATGTATGTTTTGTACTCTATGTTTTAACCATATTAAATTACTAGTAGCTTTTATAAAGCTTTGTTTTGTAACTCTTTGTTGCTTGAAATGTTTCATGTATGTCCTTACTTTGCTAACTGCAAATAATCATTTAAGTGCCCTAGGTTAAGAGTCTTTCTCTAGAGGACTAGAATATTTAGTAGAGAAATTTTGATTATTTTTCCTCTGGTATAGTACTATCTTTCAAACAATATATATTTTTTGAATGGCTACCCAAGTTAAGAATGAATTAAATCAGATCAATATTAGAAATAGAATTTCTATTAAGATTTCTATAATAGAGTCCTCCTTGGTGGTGTCAGGGTTAAGTCTCAGTGCTATCATGCTGTATCACTGCTGTGGCCTGAGTTCAGTCCTGCACCAGGAGCTAATCCCCACATGGCACAGCAGACCTCTCCAGTCTGAAGTGGCTGCTCCCCTCAGCAGTGTATTTTAGTAGCTCTGACTGATCTGCTCTGCACTCTGTCTCTGGTAAATCCTCTCACCCTCCCTGCCCTACCCCTCTCCCCCACACCTCTGGCCTGCGCTCCAGTTTTTCTATGCATAAATACATAAATAAATCTTAAAAAATATTTAAAAAAGATTTATATAATAATTAGCTTTATAATTTAGAGGAGATCAGAGGATCTCTGTGCTTGTGGCAATACTTAGGACAAATAAGGAGGTGACAAAAGAAAAAAAATGGAGAAATGTATCCATGGGGAACAAGGGGATGAACAAAAAATGCAGTTGAAAATGAAACTCAGCTGACTTTTCAAGTGTCTACTATGACACGCACACCCTTAGACCACATGCTAAAGTAATTTCTGGAAGGTGTATGAAAAATTTTGTCAAAGGATGAGAGGTTAAAAGAGAATGAGGACAGGTCTCTTCTGGTGGCACAGCGGTTGAGCAATGGGCTGCGAAGCTGCCTGCAGCCTCTGCTGCACCGGTTCGATTCCCCAGCCGCTGGCGAGGGTCCCACACATGGCGCAACAGACCTCTCCTGCCGCACCCGCTGCTCCCCTCAGCAGTGTATTTTGTCAGTCTGCCTGTTTTCTTCCCCGCTCTGGCTCTGGTGAATTCTCTCATCCTCCTGTGCTTTTGACTGTATCCAGTTCTTGTATGAATAAATAAATAAATCTTTAAAAAAAAAGAGAATGAGGACTTGGATGCCAATGGCAATATTTTATGCTTGGAGTCACTGGTTATTTAATCATAAAGTTGTGGCTACACAAGATGGTTGTAGGACAAATAGTATATAACTGAGAAGCTCTACCATCCCAAAGTCCCACCTGTTCTGAAACTGATAGGAAATTAACAGAACTTCTCACAAGAGTACGATGAACAGAGTACATTGAGGGAACTTCTGTAAAGCAAGGGAATTTTTAATATAGAACAGATATTTCTGCTTTTAGCTTTGATTCCTTAATAGAGGAAGACTTTCTTAACCATTGGTAAAATTAAATGAAATCATAACAGCCTGGAAAATAGAAAAATCAGTTCAAACATTATTTCCATCTTCAAGAATAAGGACTCAGAACATTCTTGTCACAATGGAGGACTTCTCACTTGTTACAAAAAAAGATTTGGGGCATCACCCTGTTGAAGCCCTCCTTCATGTCTTTATTTCTAAGGCTGTAGATGAGGGGATTCAACATGGGTGTGAAGATCGCATAGAAGAGGGAAACCATCTTTCCCCAGTCCTTAGAGGTAGAGGAAGGTGGTTGTAGGTACATATAGATGGCTGCCCCATAAAAGAGAGACACCACAACCATGTGGGAACCACATGTCCCAAAAGCTTTTCTTCGTCCTTCTGCTGACCTGATTCTCAATACTGCTTGCACTATGAAGCCATAGGAAATAATGATCAATGTCACTGGAATTAGCAGGATTAATACACTAAAGAAAAAGAGCTCAGACTCAATTGGCTTCGTGTCAGCACATGACAACTTGAGAAGGGCAGGAACCTCACAGAAAAAGTGGTCCACTTCCCGATGACCACAGCGGGGCATGTTAAGGGTCAAGGAAGATTGCAACACTGAGTTGCTAAAGCCAATGAACCATGAGATGGCTGTCATCCTTAAGCAGAACCAAGGATTCATAATGACTACATAGTGGAGGGGTCTGCAAATTGCCACATATCTATCAAAGGACATAACCACAAGGATGAGACACTCAGTAGCACCTAGGGCCAGGAAGATGATGAGTTGGGCTACACAGCCTCCATAACTGATGGTCTTCTTGTGGTGAGAAATATTTATCAATATATGAGGGACTGTGCTTGTGGTATAACAGAGATCCAGGATGGAGAGATTAATGAGAAAGAAATACATAGGTGTGTGAAGTTTGGGGTCCAGAATGCATACTGTCATGATGGAGACATTGCCAAAGATGGTGATCGTATATGATATTAATAAGAGTACAAAAAGAGGAATTTGTAGCCAGGGCCTGTCTGAAAAGCCAAGAAGTATGAACTCTTTGGGGGAGCTCTCATTTGCCCAATTCATCATGACTCGTTTGTTTTTCATTCCTAAAAAATATAAAATAGAAAAGTAGTCAATCGATAATTATTAAATATCCTTATTGGAACAGACCTGACTTTTAAATTGAGTAATACAACACCAGATATAATTTGTAGTACCCTTGTGAAGCACAATACTGTGGTTGGAAAGCAGTTGTGTGTTCAGCAGTTGGGTTTAACTTACTTTATGAAGTAAATTATTATACTTAAATGACAAAGTATAGAAACTTATATACATAAAAGATGGACAATTGTAAGTCTCCTCTTCCTTTTCTTACCTCCTAATCTACCTTAATAAACATTTTAATGATAAATATTGCCTTCAATCCAAATATTTAAAATTCAGGCTGAAAATGCCTAGTAATAGAGAAGCTTTATGAATTTTATCTCATTTGGTCATGTGATTTTTATGAGTTGTCCCTTTCTTTTAGATGATGTGTGCACCTGCTTTTCCACAATGAGGTATCTAATATCACAAGTATTACATGCTTTGATTCAAGGTAATAAAATTATAGCTTATTTGAGATTTATAGATGACGATTCCCCCATCTTCAAACACGTTGATGATTATCATATAACTGATAATCTAATTAAAACTCAGTGCCTGAACTACACCCTTCCTAATTTTCATCAAAACCTGGACATATAGACATGATCTACATTTTACTGCTGGTGTGACTCAATGGGAACAAATATTTTGTTACTGAGTGTAATGGTGAGACCATGACTCAAAGTTAGGGTTTAATGACCATTCTTTTCTTGGTACCATATCACCCTCCCAAAATGCAGATAGCCCAAAACTGACTGCATATAATACAACAGTGGTTATAGGTAAAAACAGAAACAATGTATTTCAATTATATTATCAGTTGTTAAGCTCTATGCCCCAAGTACACCTAAATCTCTTCAGTCTAGCGGTCTGTGTATTTAAAATCAAGATCATCAATATGACTTCCCCCATTTGAAATTACAATCTACTGTGTCTATATTTAAGAAAAAGGATAAAATAAGGGTTGTCATGCCTTACACTGGATGGACTATCATAGCTACAGGAAGACTAAGTTGACCGTGGAATGTCAGCATGGCAATGAATAGAAGTGGTTCTATGATTCATAACTCTGTCTAGTATATGTGTGGCTTTAATTTTGGCTTTTTAGCTACAGATTTACATTATTCCTTGGTAAATAACTAATTCACCTGTGTGTGTGGGTATAAAAAGTTTGATATTTGATTTCTTTGGGTGTCTGTAATTCAATTTTCCATGAAAAAAGATTAGATAGAATGATAAGAGATAAATGCAAGGTGGAAGAATGTGCAGTTTTTATGGCAAAACAATTGATATATTAAAGTATAAAGAATTATTAAATGATAATTATGAGGAAAGATCAAAATTCCAATAAAAAGTGAGCAATGGATATAAATAACCGTATGAGGAAGAAGAAATAGAGAAAAAGTAAAAATGGAAGAAATGAAACTTCCTCATCATTAAACACAAATCAAAACAATATGGAAATAATGGCATTATCTATTCATTTGATCATTTATAAAAATCACCTCTGTAAGCAAGCTGTTAGGAACACTGCCTCTGGAACTCAAATTTATTTCTGAGCTGGGTGATGCTATTGGGCAAGTTGGTGAATATTGTGTCACATTAAACACAAAAATCTCTGTGTTGATAATAAGATTGTAAAGTTCAAATGAGTTTAGGACAGTACTTGAAACACAGTAAGTATTTAATGAATGTGGACTAGTTGTCACTAACATCATTAATATTAATCATGAGTAGTAGCCATTATAGTAATAAATTATTGTCTCAGCTTGGAAATTATATGAGAAAACAGACAAGCAAAGTATTTTCGGTGGTGTCAATGCTTTTTATTATCTTATAAAATTATAGAAAGAAATTGTCAACTATACATATCACTGTTTGTTTCTAGCATAAAACTAAGAATATAGTTTTATAGAAAATGAATCAAGTCAATGGTTAGTGTGCTATCTGAAGGGCATGAGGAATAAGAGGGCTCTCTGACCAGTTTTTTTTCCTACATCTGTACTGAGCAGTTGCTTTTTTCCCATCTGTTTCCCAACATATTTTCCTTCTACATTTTGTATGGCCCTGGTGTCAGCTTATCCTCCAGTTCCTCTTTTACATCATCAGAAAATAAAATCACCCCTTGACAAGTGATATGTTCACTCTACTGTCTTAGCTCCTTTTCTACTTATATATCCTTTAATAATCAAAAGAAACTTCAAATACCACTTTTTAATTTTTTTTTTGCTTAAACCAGTTCCATTGACCCTTTTTGAAAAGGGCATGATGATAACAAGGTTTTTTGAATCACTGAAACTACTTGATATTTATTTCAAGATTACCAGAAACAAACTGAACACTGATTATTTAATGTGATGCATCCCAGAGGCAGGGATATGGGTGAGATGATCTTGAGAGACCCTTCCCATTCTTGGTAATATGGTTCTTTGCCATTGATATCACTCACCTTTTTTTCTAGTGTCAAAGTGATGTCCATCCCTTTCTCTATGCCATGTTTTGATGGAAGTATGGTCCAAAGACAGGTTGATAAATGCAGTGACTTTTGATCATTCACCCCTTGTGACATTCTTATTAACTACTTTTTACCCACAAATTCAGAAAGAAATGAGCATATAATTTGGACTGCATCAAGCACATTTAATAAGAAAAAAGTCCTATGACAAGGTGAGATTGTATTCCAGATATTATCTTTAGTTGCTGGGGTACTTTTGATGGACACTGGCTCATCATATCAGGTTACTAATGGATTTTACAAAGAGAAGCGATTTTATAGACATCAGCAACATTGACAGAGTTCTAGAGAGAAGGTGGATTTACTATTCATACAATGCTGTGTCCTCTATTTTAGCCCTAGGGATTCCAAAGTCCCTCAGGTTTAATTGGTCATTGTGTCCAGAGAGGAACTAAACGAACTCTATTCCCAACTGTATTGGTAGCAAAATACAGGCATGTAGGTGCTTTACAAATTTTAAAAGTAGGGTGAAGATAAATCATGAAAAACAATAATGGAGTTGTTTAAACAGGAGGACACAAAGTTAAATGAACTTATATCCTCAAATCTTTTTTAAATGGTCTCAAGGTCAATGTGTGGGAAGATATTATTTTTATTGTCTTGCTGTTCATTAATTTTTGCAATGAATATGTTTTGGTGAAAGCTGCTAATAATATCAAACAAACTTACAATAAATAAGTTAACACATTGAAATTTAAGGCAGGCATGACTTCATTAGCGCAGAAATAGTAATAATATGGGACTGGAACAAAGGTAGCTTTTGAGAATAAGTGATTATGTAGTTTATAATTAAATGTGCACTCACTTAAGATTTTTTTTTAAAGATTTATTTATTTATTTATACAAGCACTGGGTACAGTCAGAAGCACGGGAGGGTGAGAGAATTCACCAGAGCCGGAGCGGGGAACAGAACAGGCAAACTGATGAAATACACTGCTGAGGGGAGCAGCGGGCGCAGCAGAAGTCTGTCACGCCATGTGGGACCCTCACTGGTGGCCGGGGATCAAACCGGCGCTGCAGAGGCTGAGGGCAGCTTTGCAGGCCAGTGCTCAACCGCTGCGCCACCAGGGGAGGCCCTCACTTAAGATTTTTAATTAAAAAATGAAATTCATTGTGGTTAAGACTAGATGTAATCTCAAAGAAAAGAAATTTCTAGTATCGTATTTTTTTATTGAACTAACATTGCATTAAAACATTATATAAATTCAGATTTTCATCATTATAAATCAATGTCTGTATATCTACATTAAGTTCACCTCTAACAGTTCACATCTATCCTTCACCACATCATTGTTCCTTTCCTCCTAATTTGCCCACTTGCCCCTTCGTTTTTGGTAACCACTAATTAGTCTTAGAGCACAAAAGTTTATTTTTCTTTTATTTAGCTCATCATCTCAGTGTTTGTCTTTTTCTGGCTTATTTCACTAACTGTCAGTCCCTCTAGGTTCTTCCATCTTGTTATAGATGGCAGGATTTAATCTTTTTAAGGTTTTATTATTTTTGATTGAGGTAATGTTGGTCTATGATACTATATATTATTTAGCTATAACAGTTCATTCGTCTTTCATTTTTTTAAATAGCTGAGCAGTATTCAATTGTGTATTTATTTCATGTCTTCTTTTTCTGTTCATCAGTCGATGGGCAGTTAGGATGTTTCCAATTCTTGGTTGCAGATATCGTGCTAGCATTTTATTTTATTTTTTCAAAGATTTATTTATTTATGCATACAAGAACAGGAGTATAGGCCAGAGGTGTGGGGGTTGTGGGGGGAGAGGATTCACCAGGGAGCTGAACAGGCAGATGTACTAAAATACACTGCTGAGGCGAGCAGCGGGTGAGACAGGAGAGGTCTGCTGCTCCGTGGCCATGTGGGTAGCTCCCTGGCCGGCCAGGGATTGAACTCATGCTGCAGAGGCTGCGAATAGCTTCACAGTGCTGTGCTTAATACCTTGTGCCACCAGGGAGGCCCTGTAGCATTTTAATGTATTGATTTTCACCCATTTTCTTCTGTGTATAATTCATTATTATAAATTTTAAAGTCATATATGTAGAGCTTAATTATTCTCTAAATTATAACATTTCCTTTTAAATTGACACATCACTGTGTAAGTTTTAAGAATACAGCTTTACACCCCTTCAAATGCATGGTACCATCTACAGCCAAGGGAGTCAGCAATTAGGTTTGCACCCCAATGAAGCCAACTCCCTGAATGGTGGGAGGGAAGTACTGTGAGGGAAATTTGGGGCTTTGCATTCCAGGTCCCAGGAGGTTCCAGGAAATCTAAGTGACATGAGTCAGGGTGTCTGACTTTCCCAGCAAGGAGTTTTCTCAACAATCAGCAGTTTTTCCAAATCTTTCAGAAATGCAGTTGGAACAAGTTAATGGTTAATCATAAGGAGGGAATAGGGGGTGCAATTCAGAGACAACAGTTAATCTAGGGAGGGGATGCGAGAGTGGTTAGAATTTATTTTCACTTATTCCTAATTTTTAGTCTAGGGGAGCTTTCTCTTGCAAACGGAGGAGATCCAGTTATAACATGGTTAAAGAAGACCATTCCTTTTATTGCTGAGTAATATAACATTCCTTAATATAACACAGTTCATTTATCCTATTGCTAAATATTCATGTTGCTTCCTGATTTTGATATTCTAAATAGTTGCATTGAGCTTCACATAAAAATTTTTATTTTTTAGAGCAGTAAAATTGAGAGGAAGGTACAGCGATTTCCCATATACGCCCTGCTCTCACATGTACAACGCTTCCACTGCTCACTCACATCTGAATGGTACATTTATCAAGGATGAACTTACATTGACACGTCATAATCACCCAAATCCCAAAGTTTAGGTCAAGGTTCACTCTTGGTGTAGTATATTCTATGGGTTTAGACAAATGTTTAGTTATTTGTATCCATCATTACACCATCCAGACTATTCTCACAGTCCCCAAAATGCCTTGTGCTCTGTCTGGTCATCTCTTCCTGCACTCCACCCTGGCAACCACTGATCTTTTTATTGTCTCCAGTTTTTCCTTTTTCTAGAACATCATACAGTTGGGGTCATATAATAAGTTGTGAATTTTTAACATTTTTTTTTTTGTGGACAACTATTTCACATCTCTTGGATAAATACCTAGGGGTGGAGAGGTGGAGATATTGGGTCATGGGATACATATAAGTTCAACTGTTTAAGAAACTGATAAAAAACCCCTCAATTTTCTGATGTGGTTGGGCCCTTCTTGTTTGTCCCAGCAGTGTAAGAGACACCTGATTGTTCACATCCAACATTTGATGCGAGATGTTTTGATTCCAGCCATGCTGGTTGGTGTGTATGGCATCTCACTATAGATTTGTTTTTCATTTACCCAGTGAATTGTGTTGGACAATTTTTAATGTCCTCACTGGTCATTTGTATGTTTTCTTTTGTGTGGTGTCTATTCATTTATCTGTTTAAAAATTGCATTATTTGGCTTTTTATTGTGTAGAGGGGATTCTTTGCTGGATACAAGTTGTCAGGCGTCTATCTGTGTGGTAAATATTTTATCCCATTCTGTGACTTGTCTTTATTATCCTGATGGTCATTTGTGATAAGAGAAGTTTTAAAATTTAAAATTTTAAATGAAGTTTAAAAATTTTCAGATTATGAAGACCAGTTTATCACTTTTAATGACTTTCACTTTCTCTGAGTTCTCAAGGCAATCTTTTTTTTTAAAGATTTATTTATTTATGCAAGAGCTTGGGTACAGGCCAGAGGTGCAGGAGGTTGAGAAGATTCACCAGAGGTAGAGCAGGGAACAGAACAGGCAGATTGATGGAGGTACACTGCTGAGGGGAGCAGCAGGCAAGACAGGAGAAGTCATCATGCCATGTGGGTAGCTCTCTGGCTGGCCAGCAATTGAACCCTACTTGCAAAGGCTGTGGACAGCTTCATAGCACTGCACTCAACCTGCTGTGCCACCAGGGAGGCCCTCTCAAGGAAATCTTTATCCAAAAGTAACAGAGGGATTCTCCTATGTTGTTTTCTGTAACACAATTCTTTTGCATTTTGTGTTACGGTTTTCAGAGGCTGCGGGAGTTGATTACCAATCAATATGTCTAAAATTTGAGTTATGCAGGGCCTCTCTGGTGGCGCAGGCTGTTGAGCACCGCGCTGTGAACCTGTCCGCAGCCTCTGCAGCATGGGTTAGATCCAGGCCGGCCAAGGAGAAACTAACATGATGCAGCAGACCTCTCCTGTCACACTGATCCCCTCAGCAGTGTATTTCGGTCAGTCTGCCTGTTCTGTTCCCCGCTCTGTCTCTGGTGAATCCCCTCACCCTCCCACACATCTGGCCTGTACTCTGGTTCCTGTATCAATAAATAAATCATTAAAAAAAAGAAAACAAGAAAATCTACTTTAAAAAAATTAAATTTTACACATGCAATATGAGTAAGTTCTAGAGATCTGTTGCATAGCATAGTGACTAAAGTTAGCAATGCTATATTGCGTACTTGAAAAGAAGGGTAGATATCTTGTTATATGTTCTTACTACCATAATTAAAAATTAGAAGACCTATGAGAAGATTCTCTCTATGCCAGCTCAGGCATAGGTATAGTGTAGATTGGGTATCACAACAACGATTCATTGGAAGGGTACCTTAGTGCTGCTGCCTTCTTTTCGAATTTGTTTTTTCAGTGATGACAAAAAATATAACTTCATTTAAAGTGTATATCAGGGGCCTCCCTGGTGACGCAGGCTGTTGGGAGCCACACTATGAAGCTGTCCACAGCCTCTGCAGCACGGGTTCGATCCCCGCAGGCCGCGAGAATCCCGCATGACGCAGCAGATCTCTCCTGTCTCGCCCGCTGCTCCTCTCAGCAGTGTATTTCTTCAGTCTGCCTGTTCTGTTCCCTGCTCTGTCTCTGGTAAATCCTCTCACCCTCCCGCGCATCTAGCCTGTACCCCGGCTCTTGTATAAAAATAAATAAATCTTTAAAAAAAATAAAGTGTCTTTCAAACATTTGAGATATAATGTGCCTATCAGCAGAGTTCCAGGCTCAGGGAGCACTCAAACTGTCTGTTCTATCCATAATGATAACTTAAATGCTTTCTATCTATTAAAGAAGCTGAGAGAAGGAAGAGATAAGTATGTATTTATAGAATTTGATATATTAACTTTCTTTTTTACTAGGCTGGTTCTCTTTATTTGTTTCTGTTGACTCATACAGAGTCAATTCCTTATTCCTTATAACTTTGTCACCATCCATTCATTTGTTTTGCTATTGTCAAATTTATTACATTTCTGTATGATGTAGCTACAGATATATACTTTTACATGCATTATTTTATACACTTGCTTTTAAATCAGTTCCGAGATATGCATTTACACCATCATTTATAATTAAATAATTGCACTGGTGTGTGTATATATATATATATATATTTTTTTTCTTTTTGGTGGAAGTTCAGTTTGATAGTTTGTGAGATCAGATTTTATTAAATTGAAAAAAATTTGAATTACTTAAATTTTCTTTGTTGTGGTAACATTGGCTTACCACAGTGTATATGATTTAGGGAAATGGGTTCATACTTCCTCAGATGTATGTTACCACACTGTCCCTACCATCTATAGGTTACTGGGCCCTTTTACCCCCTTTGTCCTTGCCTACCCTTCTTCCCCCTCTAATAGCCCCAATTCTGCAGTCATATTTCTACAGTATATTTTGGTTTAGTTTTGTCTGCTCCTTTGTTGTTGTTTTTTCCTTTTTTTAAAAAGATTTATTTATTTATTTATTTATTTATTTATTTATTTATTTATTTATTTATTTATTTATATATAAGCACTGGGTACTGAAACATGGGAGGGTGTGAGAATTCACCAGAGCCAGAGCGGGGAGCAGAACAGGCAGACTGATGAAGTAGACTGCTGAGGGGAGCAGCGGTTGGCAGGAGAGGTCTGCGTGCCATGTGGGACCCTTGCCGGAGGCCGGGGATCGAACCGCCACTGCAGAGGCTGTGGGCACTGGGGAGGCCCTGTTTTTCCCTTTGTATTGCACACATGAGTGAAATCATCTGGTCTTTGTCTTTCTCCTAATTTCATTTAGCATAATCCCCTCCACTTCCATCTATGTTGTTGCAAATGGCAAAAGTTCATTTAAAAAATTTGAGTAGTATTCCACTGTGTGTGAGTATGTGTGTGTGTGTGTGTGTGTGTATTTGTGATTATATATATCATATATATCTTAAATATATATGAATTAAGAATTAAGCAATGAATTAAGAAGATGTGGTATATAACACATATAGACCACATCTTAATTCATTGCTTAATTATTATATATATACCACATCTTCTTAATTATATATACTACATATACACACCATATATAATATATTTTATACACACACACACACACACACACCACATCTTCTTAATTCATTGCTCAGTTGATGGGTATTTAGGTTGTTTCCATAAGTTAGTTATTGTAAATTGCTCTTTTTTTTTTTTAAAGATTTATTTATTTATTTATACAAGCACTGGGCGCAGCAGGAAAGGTCTGTCGCACCATGTGGGACCCTCACCAGTGGCCGGGGATCAAACCAGCACTGCAGAGGCTTCAGGCAGCTTTGCAACCCAGCACTCAACCGCTGTGCCACCGGGGAGGCCTATTAAAGTGTTCTTGAATGAACATAAGACTGCATATATCTTTCAAATTAGTTCTTTTGTATTCTTTGGGTAAATACCTAGGAGTGGAATTTCTAGATCATATGATATATCTATTTTTAGGAGCCTCTATACTGTTTTCATAGGGGCTAGGTCAGTATATATTCCCACCAATATTATATGAGAACTCCTTTTTCTCCACACCCGTGCCAACATTTGTTGTTCCTGTGTTTTTTGTTTTTTTGTGTTTTTTTTTGGATATGAGCTGTTCTCACAGTTGTGAGGTAATATTTCATTGTGGTTTTGATTGGCTTTCACTACAATAGGTGATGAACATTTTTTCACATGCCTGATCCCTTATTTGGTTCCCCTATATTCCTCCTATAAGTGAAACCATCCAATATTTTTCTTTTTCCTTCTGACTTATTTAACTGAGCAGAGTTCCTGCTAGTTCCATTCACATTGCTGTGAATGGCATGAATTTATCTTTTCTGATAGTTGAATAGTATTCCATTGTGTATATATACCACATCTTCTTGATCCAGTCATCTATTTTTGGGCATTTGGGTTGTTTCCAGATTTTACCTATTATCAATGGTGCTGCAATAAAACAGGGGTACAGGTGATCTTTGGAATCAATGTTTTTGTGTCCTTTGGGTATATCCCCAGGAGTGGAATTGCTGGGTCATATGGTAGCTCCATTTTTAGTAGACTGAGGAACCTCTAGAGAGCTTTCCATAGTGGTTGGACCAGTTTGCAGTCCAACCAACAATGTAGGAGAGTGCCTTTTTCGCCACATCCTCACCAACATTTGTTGTTGCTAGTTTTTTTCTTCTTTTATTTATTTATTTATTATTATTTTTAAAATTTTATATATTTTTTACATAATTTTTCATTTTTGCACAATGTATGCATTTTTATCTTGGTTATAGTCCCCATGCAATTCCTAACCTGCCTTGCTTTGATCCCACGCCCATCCCTCCACTGCCCCACAGTGCATTTGTGGTTTATAGTTGCTTGTTGATTTTGATTTTTACTTATTATAATTAGTCTTTTTCCTGGTCCTTTATTTAGGTTTTTTAAATTCCTGTTATGAGTGAGACCATCCAGTATTTTTCTTTTTCTTTCTGGCTTATTTCACTGAGCATGATCCCTTCCAGCTCCATCCATGTTGCTTCAAATTGCATGAATTTATCTTTTTTGATTGATGAATAATATTTCATTGTGTATATGTTCCATATCTTCCTGATCCAGTCATTTACTTTTGGGCATTTGGATTGTTTCCATAGCTTAGCTATAGGAAATAGTGCTGCTATAAACATAGAGGTGCACGTGCCCTTTTGAATTAAAATTTCTGTGTCCTTTGGGTAAATGCCTAGGAGTGGAATTGCTGGATCATATGGAAGCACCATCGTTAGCAGGTTGAGGAATCTCCACACAGCTTTCCATAGTGGTTGGACCAGTTTGCACTTCCCATCAGCAGTGCAGGAGATTTCTTTTTTCTCTACATCCTCGCTAACATCCGTTGTTGCTAGTTTTTTTTAATATGTGCCATTTTCACTGGTGCAAGATGGTATCTCATTGTAGTTTTGATTTGCATTTCCCTGATTACAGTGATATTGAACATTTTTTCATGTGCCTGTTGGCCATTTGCATTCCTCTTTGGAGAAATGTCTTCTAAGCTCTTTCTGCCCATTTCTTGACTGGGTTGTTTACTTTGTTTTTGTTGAGTTGTGTGAGTTCTTTGTATATCTTTGTGATCAATCCCTTATCAGTTGTATGGGGTACAAAAACTTTTTCCCAATCAGTGGGATATCTCTTTGTTTTGGTTAATGTCTCTTTTGCTGTACAGAAGCTTTCAGTTTCATGTAATCCTAGGTGGATATAACAGCATATTTTGCAGACCCTGTAAAGACATTATTGGTTTCTTTTGGGAGAATGTGCCTCAAGTTAGGTTACATGTTTTGAATTTTCACTCTATACTCTTCATAGACTTAAAGGTAAATATGTATTCTGAGAATAAATCACAAAAAATAGTTAACATGATTAACTTTGATTCTTTTACTTAGGTTTGACCATGAAACAAATTATGTAATAAATAACATGTGATTTTTTTATAATTGTCAAATCATTTATGAAATAAATTGAAAGCGTACTTTGGAAGGTATAGATTCTACCTTTGATTGAGCTACTTTATATCTCACAACTTCAAAAATTTCCAGTTTCCCAGATTTCTGATCTCATAAAATTAAAATTATTTTGTTATTTATTCACATATCCCAATGAATTTAGTGAGTTAAAATACTACGCTTTGAAAAATAGATTATCAGGGCCTCCCCTGGTGGTGCATCAGTTGAGCTCTGGGCTGCGAAGCTTCCCGTAGCCTCTGCAGTGCCAGTTCAATCCCCGGCCACCTGTGAGGGTTCCACATGGCACGCAGACCTCTCCTGCCACATCCTTCTGCCTGTTCTGTTCCCGCTCTGGCTCTGGTGAATTCTCTCACCCTCCTGCGCTTCTGACTGTACCCAGTGCTTGTATAAATAAATAAATAAATCTTAAAAAAAATAGATTATCACCGCAGTCCCCTATGCTCCTTCCTCACTCCCTCTGCTCACTCCCCCACCCCGGAGTATGTCTCAGGTTTATAATTGTCTGTTTTTGCTTTGTTGTGTTTTGCACAGTTATTATTATTTTTTTACACTGATGTCATATTTGGTTCCCTATATTTCTGTTATAAGTGAAACCATGTGATATTTTTCTTTCTCCTTCTGGCTTATTTCACTGAGCATAATTCCTTCTAGCTCCATCCACGTTGCTGCGAATGACATGAATTTATCTTTTTTGATTGCTGAATAATATTCCATTGTGTCTATATACCATATCTTTTTGATCCAATCATCTATTTTTGGGCATTTTGGTTGTTTCAGGTTTTACCTATTGTAAATAGTGCTGCAATAAACATAGGTGTACAGGTGCTCCTTTGAATCACAGGGGACTGTGGTGATGGTGCATGGGTGTCTTGGGGAAGGAAATTCTATGGGGACTCAATCTGAGGGGGTGCAGGGAAGCAAATACTGTTTAAAAAAATTTAAAAAATGATAAATGTTAAAATAAAAAGCATTAAAAAAAGGACTGGGAAAAAATGAAAAATAAAAATAAAAAAATAAAAAATAGATTAAATAATTAAAAATTATTTAATTCTTATAAATACTCATTTCAGTTTTAGTAACTTGTGTTTGTTAAAAAAAACTAGAAGTCTTTCCACATTTATCTCATTTTCTTTATGGTTTAAGTTTCAGTGTGTTGCTATAGGATTTACTACTAACTATTATTATTAAATCTACTTTCTCACTAATGGTTTGCTCATTAATTAAATTTATTTTTTTCTTTTGAGCATGGGAAAATCAGAGGAAAAGAGCAACACTTTTATTTTCCCAAATATTTGGTAATTTTTCCAGGGAGCATAAAATTTTTGACTATATATCCCTAATAAAAGCATTCAAAGGTTTTGATCTCCTGTTTTTCACTACATTTTTCCTCAATTTATGGGTGAAAAGGCATAATTTGATCTTTATTTCAGAATAAATGGTTCACTTACCTATGGATTTTGTACTAGATTTTGTATAAAAGTATACGAAAGGAAAATGGGAATACACATTGGGAATGTTGACTCAGATTATGCTTGTATCTACTGCTCTGAACAGTTGCCAGTCTCTGGTGATCTGGTAATAAATAACTTAATGCTATTTTTTGACTCCCTGGCACCTGAAAAGGAAAGACCTAGAATTGAATTTTGACTGATTCATTTTGATGCTGAACAATACTCAATTATTTTATCTCTCTCATCTAAGACAGAAAACTCTAAAATGTAACTTTTCTCTGTAAGCTTTTATGAAATGCACTTAAAACTTGTAAAAGCTTCAAATACCATTGGGATAAATTCAAATTCAAAATGAAAGAATCCCTAGGGATAGGAAGAAAGTGAGTTCATGAAAACCAGCAACTCTTCAACTTTATAATGAGATCCCAGGAGTTATGCTCTTCCCTATTGTAAATAACTATTTATGAGGAAGTCTTGCTTTTTCCTTGACTTTAATCATCAAATATTAATCTCTTTATTCAGAATCTTTGAGGATTTTCTCCCCATATGTCTAGAGGGATAGAAATGGCAGTGCATTCATCAATTTCTCAGAAAGAGGAATGGACCACTCAAAAGGTGGTTCCTCAAAAGGAACCATTGGCAAAAATGGAGAATTTTAGTCTGTCTCCAAAAGGGAAATCAAGAGGAAATTTTTTTTTTCTCAAGGAGGAGATTTTTGAAGGGGAAGTTCCACAGGGTGGGCAGAGGGGTGCAGCAGGACAGCTTGCTCAGGATTGAGCTATCCTGGGCATGCACAGATCAGTTCCATTCCAATTGGGCACTCAGGGCTCATAGTCTCCATTCAGAAAAATGTACGAGGAGTGTTAGTATTGGAGGAGTATTAGTATTGTCAGTTCTTCCATTGTTTATTTTTCTTTTAGAGATAAGAAGTGATCTTTCCTTGTTAGGACATTTATAGTTACCCTTTATCAGATTAAGGAAGTTTCCTTTTATTGGTATATGCTAAATGTTTTTATGTGAAATGAATGAATGCTGCATTTTACCATTTCCCCCCGTATCTGTTGAAATAATCATATGATTTTCCCTTTATTTTTTAAATACAGGATATAACATCAGTTCTTTTGAGCATTAAAATGACTTTGAATTTCTAGAATAATATTATAGTTGGTCACAATCTGTTTTCCTTTTGATTGATATAATTCTTGTACTAAATGCCAGTAATTTGCTGACAATTTTGTATTATGTTCATGAGAGAGATAGACCTGTAATTTCCCCCTTTTGAACCAAGTTGGAAGACTTGGGACACTGGATTTCAAGATTTATTATAAAGAGATGGTGGTTAAAACAATGTCAAAGTGTGCAAGAATTGACAAGGAGCATAATGAAGTACAACAAAGAATCTAGAAACAGACACACATGAATCTAGACACTAGGGTTTTTTTTTTTTTTTTTTTTTTTTTTTTGTGGGACCTTCGCCGGTGGCTGGGGAACGAACCGGCGCTGCAGAGGCTGCGGGCAGCCTTGCAGTCCAGTGCTCAACCGCTGCGCAATCAGGGGAGGGGCTTAGATACTAGATTTTTAACAAACTTCACAGTGAAGAAAAGAAAGGAGAGGGCAATCTTTTAAGCAAAGAAATAGTATTCTGTCAATTGGATATCCATATAAAATAAATATTGACACTTTTCTCTCAGAAATTATTTCCCTATTGATTATAGATATTATAAATATGAATGACAATACAAAAATTATCCAGAAAGTCACAGTGAGGAATATGTTCATTAGCTTGTGTTTGGCAAGGTTTAAAAAAAAATAATGGCAAAGTAACGCTAGTTATAAAGGAAGTGATTGATAAATTGTGCTATTTTTGCTGAGTTGTATGAGTTATTTGTAGATCTTCAATATAAGTTTCTTGTCTTATGTATGGTGTGCAAGTGTTTTTTCCCATTCGTTAGTGTTCGTATGATTTATCATTTTTTATCCTTTACTCTGAATCTGCATATGTAGATTTTATTTTAGTTTTTTAAAAATTATTTAATTTTTTTGTTTTATTTGGATAATTTGGAGTCATTTACATTTATATAATTTGTATACTACTACATGTATAAATTATATCATTACTAGAATTTGCAGCTACTATTTTTCTGCATGTTTTGTATTGGTCTAATGTTATATTTATCTTTTATTCCACTGCATTTGTACCTTTATATTATCAAATATTGCTTTATTTAGGCCCTTTATTCACTTATTAGTTTGTTAGCAGTACATTATTATCTTTTAGTGGCTATATTAGACATTACAAGGTTTATCTTTGACTTGTTATAGGCTACTTCAAATTTGTGCATTTACCAATTTTTTTTGAGAACTGATTTAGCATGATTTCTGATCTATACTGTTAAGTGAAAAAAAGTCTTTTTTCTTAATAATTTTTATTTTTTACATCATTGTTCATTTTTAAACAATATTTGCTTCCCCCCACCCTCTCAGGTGTAGTCCCCATAGAGTTTCCTTTTGAGGAACCACCTGTGCACCATCACTTCAGTCCTCTGTGCTCCTCCCTCCCCCACTCTGATCCCTCTTCTGCCTCCTTCCCTGCAGTATGTCTCTACTTTATAATTGTCTGGTTTTGCTTTGTTGTGTTTTGTACTGTTATTATTATTTTTATTTTTAATTTATTTTTAATTTTAAATTTTTTACATCATTGTTTATTTTTATTTATTTTTAAAATAATGAATATTCATTTTTATTTTATTTTTTATATTTTTATATATTTTTTATTTTTTATATCATTGCTCATTTTTAAACAATACTTTCTTCCCCCCATCCCCTCAGGTGTAGTCCCCACAGCGTTTCCTTCACCAATGCACCCGTGCACCATCACTTCAGTCCCCTGTGCTCCTCCTTCCCTCCCTCTAATCCCTCTTCCTCCTCCTCCCCTGCAGTATGTCTCTGATTTATAATTGTCTGTTTTTGCTTCGTTGTGCTTTTTACTGTTATTTTTTTTATACTGAGGTCTTATTTGGCTCACCTATATTCCTGCTATAAGTGAAACAATGCAATAGTTTTCTTTTTCCTTCTAGCTTATTTCACTGAGCATTATTCCTTCTAGCTCCATCCATGTTGCTGCGAATGGCATGAGTTTCTCTTTTTGATTGCTGAATAATATTCCCATTGTGTTTATATACCACATCTTCTTGATCTGGTCATCTATTTTTGGGCATTTGGATTGTTTCCAGGTTTTATCTATTGTAAATAGTGCTGCAATAAACATAGGTGTACAGGTTTTCTTTGGAATCAATGTTTTTGTGTCCTTTGGGTAGATCCCTAGGGGTGGAATTGCTGGGTCATCTGGTAGCTCCATTTTTAGTAGACTGAGGAAACTCCAGACAGCTTTCCATAGTGGTTGGACCAGTTTGCACTCCCACCAGCAATGTAGGAGAGTTCCTTTTTCTCCACATCCTCGCCAACATTTGTTGTTGCTAGTTTTTTTGATATGTGCCATTCTTACTAGTGTTAGATGGTATCTCAATGTGGTTTTGATTTGCATTTTCCTGATTATAAGGGATGTTGATCATTTTTTCATATGCCTGTTGGTCATTTGCATTTCCTCTTTGTAGAAATGTCTTTGACATTCTTTTGCCCATTTCTGGATTGTTTACTTTGTTTTTGTTGAGTTGTGTGAGTTCTTTCTATATCTTTGTGATCACCTCTTATCAACTGAATGGAGTACAAAGATTTTTCCCCAGGTGGTGGGGTATCTCTTTGTTTTGGTTAATGTCTTTTTTGCTGTACAGAAGCTTTTCAGTTTGATGTAATCCCAGGTGTTTATCTCTTCCTTGACTTTCTTTCCTTTTGGTGATGTGTCTTTAAAGATGTTATTAAAAAAAGATAAAGATGTTATTATAATGTATGTCTTGTAGTGTTTTACCTATATTTTCTTCTATATATTTTATGGTTTCAAGTCTTATGCCCAGATCTTTTATGCATTTTGAGTTGATTTCTGTGCATGGTGAGAGTTAGTGGTCTAGTTTCATTTTTTTGTATGTGGTGGGCCAGTTTTCCCAGCACCATTTATTGAACAAACTGTCCATGTTCCATAGCATGTTCTTTTCTCCTTTGTCAAAGATCAATTGCTCATATAAGTGTGGTTTTATTTCTAGGCTCTCTATTTGGTTCTATTGGTCTGAGTTTCTGTTTTTGTTCCAATACCAAACTGTTTTAATTATTATGGCCTTGTAGTATAGCTTGAAATTTGGAAGTGTGATACCTCCTTTCTCCTTTGTTTTTATCAGTAGGGCTTTGGCTATTTGTGTTTTTTTGTGGTTCCATATGAATTTCATCAGTATTTGTTCTATCTCTTTAAAGAATGTCATTAATATTTTTATTGGAATAGCATTGAATCTCTATATTGCTTTTGATAGGATGGCCATTTTAATAATGTTAATTCTTCCAATCCATGAGCAGGGGATGTCTTTCCATTTATTTGTGTCTTCTATTTCTTTTAACAGTGTTTTATAATTTTCTTTGTATAAGTCTTTCACCTCTTTTGTTAGGTTTATTCCCAAGTATTTGATTTTTTTTGTTTCAATTATAAAAGAGATGGTTTTCTTGATTTCTTCCTCTTCAGACTGATTTTTTTGTGTATAGGAAGGCTACTGATTTTTGTATGTTGATTTTGTATCTTGCTACTTTACTGAACTGGTTGATTATTTTGAGTAGTTTTTCTGTGGAGTTTTTAGGGTTCTCTATGTATATTATCATATCGTCTGCAAATAGTGATAGTTTTACTTCTTCTTTCCCTATTTGTATTCCTTGTATCTCTTTCTCTTGTCTTATTGCCCTGGATAGGATCTCCAGTATTATATTGAAGAGCAGTGGCAAGAGAGGACATCCTTGTTTTGTTCCTGATCTTAAAGGAAAGGCCTTCCCTTTTTGCCATTGAAAATAATATTGGCAGTGGGTTTGTCATATATGGCTTTTATCATGTTAAGGTGTATGTTCCTTTTGTCCTGAGAATTTCAAGGGCCTTCATCATAAATGGATGTTGGACTTTGTCAAATGCTTTCTCAGCATCCATTGATTTGATCATATGGTTTTTATTTTTCTTTTTGTTGATGTGTTGGATTACACTGATTGATTTTCATTTGTTGAACCATCCTTGTGCCCCTGGGATGAATCCTACTTGATTGTAGTGTATTATCCCTTTGAGTCATAAAATGAGTCATAAGATATGTGGAGTCAAATCCTTCAAAACTGTTAGAAGAAAATGACAAATTTACAATTTTAAATTTTTTTTACAGATTGTATTTACCAATCATATATAGTAAAATAAGAAATTAATAAAAAGATTATAAAAAATAGGCACTACTATCATTATGAGAGGGAGGCAGTCCATAAGTTTGCATCCTAAAAGCCACACTCATATAATTTATTATTGCAGAATAAATAAAATTTAAATTTACAAGGCATTTATAACTAAACTTCAACAGTAATGTATATAAAAATTTGTGGTATGCAATAATACTTACAGGGGAATTTATAGTTTTACATGCGTTATTAGAAAATAAAAATGCTTGGAAAACAGACTAAACATTTGAGTTAAGAAGTGAAGAAAAGAACAACAAAATAAAACCAAAGAAAATAGGAGGTAATGAAGATAAAGGGAGAAATGAATGAAATAGGAGATTCATAGAATAAATAACACAACTGATCAACTGAAAAAAACTGATTCTTTGTATTGAGTAATAAAATAAAAACCTCAATATGTACAAAACCTACAGAAGTAAATATTAAAGTTAAAAAGTGACACAAAGGGTCCTCTCCAATTGTGCAGCAGGTTGAGCACAGCGCTATGAAGCTGTCTGCAGCTTCTGCAGCACAGGTTTAATTTCCCACCGGCCATGGAGATACCCACATGGTGCAGCAGACCTCTCTTGCCTCACCCGCTGCTCCCCTCAGCAGTGTCTTTGGTCTGTCTGACTATTCTGCTCCCCGATCTGTCTCTGGTGAATTCTCTCACCCTCCTGTGCCTCTGGCCTGTACCCTAGTTCTTGTATAAATAAATAAACCTTTAAAAATAAAATATTTCTTAAAAAGTGGCACACAATGTATTGGGGATTTTGAGTACCACAAGACATTATTTCATAAATAAATTGTTTCTTTTCTTTTTTTATTTTATATATATTTTATATCATTCTCCCTTTTCATACAAGGTATGCTTTCTCCTCTCAAATGTAGTTACTGTAAAGTTCCTACCACCAATGCATCCGCGCACCATCACCATAGTTCCTTGTGCTCTTTCCTCCCCTGTTTTGATCCCTTTTTCTCCCCCTCCCTATAGAATGTTTCTGATTTATAGTTGCCTGTTAAGTTTGTTTTTTAATTTATTATAATTATTACTTTTTTCCTAATACCTTATTTGGTTCCCCTAAATTCCTGCTAGAAATGAAAACATCCTATATTTGTCTCTTTTTTCACTGAGCATAAATAAATTAAATGAATAACTTAAAAATATAAATGCAATGGATAATTTTCTAAATAAAAACGTAAATGATCCAATCCATCCAAGAAAGAAAAGCCTGAGTAAACCAATAATTTCAAAAAAAATGAGCTCGGGATCATAAATATCCAACAATCTACCCTCAAATGCACAATGCTTAATCTGTTTTATGGCAGTTTGATAAAATTCAAATAGCCATTAATTATAGTCTTAATGTCTTCCAGAGTTTAGTAATAAATAGGAAGTTTCCAAATTCATTTTATGAGACTAATGAAACTGTTATAGGACAGGGAGAGGGGCAGCCCAAACCCTGCAAACCTGCCTATTCTAAATGGGTTCTGCCATCTGCCGCATCAACACAAAACACATGAGACTTTAATAGGAAGGAACTTTAATACAATTAGGAAACAATACAGGAAAGGCAAAGAATATAGTTTCTAAATCAAGCACCCAAAGTTACCCGTCCCCTCATGGGTAAAACTCTGTCCAAATGGGATTGGCCCAGAGCAAGGCCCCAAAGCCTGCCACAAGTCTAAAGCATCTTACAGTGGGGACCCACAGAAAAGGGTCAGAAACAACCAGACAAGCCCAGAAGGAAAAGAGCAAAATCAACATCAAGATAAAAGCTGCCATTGTCACCTCCCCACGGGTCTCACCCACATCCGTGTCACCCAGTCCACAACCAAAAGACAAGCATAGTTTCTTCACATGTCTCTTGGCTCCATGTGCCTCCTCCAGGTCTACTTCTGGCTCTATCCTGCTTCCTTCCTCAGTCTCTGCAGCTTCTTCTCTTCCTGCTCAGCTCCACCCTTCCTTGGGTGGGGCAGGAAACCTGGAACCTCCCTCTTTCCTGGGACCACACTGTTACAAAACTTTGATGCATAAACATAACTTGTAGGATTTAAGAAAATGATATTAGAGGAGGCGGATCAACATGGTGGAGAGGAAACGCTGTGAGATCTCCCAATTAAAAAAAAAAAAGTTAATAGGGAGGAAAAGTGGCAGGTCCCAGTGAGAACTGGGACACAGATGATAAATGGGCGATTCCAGCAAACTACCTGAAGAAAGTTGCCATAAAAGAGGACTAGAAGGGAGAAAAGCTCAGAACCCTGCTACCCTCCCCCACCCACAAAATTGGCACTCACTGACCAACAGAAAGGAGGAAAAAACAAAAAAAACTAAAACAACCAACAAGAACAAACTACGCATCAAGCAGGACTGTGAGTGGAAAGGAACTATTTCAGCCACCACACCCCTGGAACTGGAGCTGTGGGGAACCCTGCAGGATTCGCCACGGAGGTGAGCGCACAGCTCCAGGCACCATTGGATAAAAACAAAGACTCTCAGAGTCCTACAAACAGCCCCGGGCCAGCCGGTAAGCTTGTGCAAAGAAACTGCATGCATGAAAAGGATATGCGGATCGCGGCTGCCCAGGTCCCTGCGCCTGTGACCTAGGCTTGCGGGGAGACACGCGGGGGCCCTCACTGAGGTGAAAGTCCCTCACTGAGTAATCAGAAACCAGACAACTGGACACGAGAGCGGGGTGCAAAAGGTGCCATTTCTGCAGACACTGAACTGGGCTACAGCCCGCGTCCTGGACCTGAGGGCTTTGGAACTGAGACCCGGGGATGAAATTTGGGGCATGGGATCCCCACGACGGTGGGGCACAAGGCAAACACAGCACCCCAAAGCCGTTGAGGCTTTCCCCACCACTCCCACTCTGTTCCCCTGTCCCACAGGGTGAAAAAAAAAAACAGCTCCCCAAGGACACTAGGAGAGATCTCTGGCGCCACCTAGCGACCAGAAAAAAAATCACCAACACCCCATATAATAGGGACTTTTCTTCAGTAAAGACTGCTTGAAACTGGCAGTAGGCTCCCAGAGGAGTCAGAGGTGAGCTGGGAAGTTCGCCCAAGCCAGGCCCCTTCTGACCAGCAGTCCGAGCCCAGAGGGGGAGCAAGCACCCAAGACCGGGGCAGACAGGGGGTGCAGGGAAGTGTATACCCAAGTGTATAGCCTTTTTAGAATAGGGAACTTTCTTCAATAAAGATTGCTTGAAACCAGCAGCAGGCTCCCGGAGGAGCCAGAGGTGAGCTGGGAAGTTTGCCCACGCCAGGCCCCTCTGGCCAGCAGTCCGAACCCAGAGGGGGAGTGGGCACCCACGGCCAGGGCCGACCGGGCTCATGGGAGAGTGTATCTGTATCTGAATCAGCATTTTAGAATAGGGACCTTTCTTCAGTAAAGACTGCCTGAAACCAGCAGGAGGCTGCTGGAGGACCCAGAGGTGAGCTGGGAAGTTCGCCCAGGCCAGGCCCCTTCTGACCAGCAGTCTGAGCCCAGAGGGGGAGCGGGCACCCAAGGCCGGGGCAAATCCAGTGTGCTGGAGAGTGTGCCTGTCTCCAAATTGCCATTTTAGAATAGGGACCTTTCTTCAATAAAGACTGCTTGAAACCAGCAGAAGGCTCCTGGAGGAGCCAAGGTGAGCTGGGAAGTTTTCCCAGGCCAGGCCCCTTCTGGCCAGCAGTCTGAGCCCAGAGCGGGAGCGGGCACCCAAGGGCGGGGTAGCCTGGGCGCACAGGGGAGTGTGTACCTGCATCGCCTTTTTAGAACAGGGACCTTTCTTCAATAAAGACTGCTTGAAACCGGCAGAAGGCTCCTGGAGGAGCCAAGGTGAGCTGGGAAGTTCGCCCAGGCCAGGCCCCTTCAGGCCAGCAGTCTGAGCCGAGAGGGAGCGGGCACCCAGGGCCAGGGCAGACCGGGCGCATGGAAGAGTGTGCCTTTATCTGAATTGCCATTTTAGAATAGGGACCTTTCTTCAAAAAAGACTGCTTGAAACCGGCAGAAGGCTCCCAGAGGAGCCAGAGGTGAGCTGGGAAGTTTGCCCACGCCAGGCCCCTTCAGGCCAGCAATCCGAACCCAGAGGGGGAGCGGGCACCCACGGCCGGGGCAGACCAGGCACATGGAAGAGTATGCCTGTCTTCAAAGCGCCATTTTAGACAATGGACCTTTCTTCAATAAAGACTGCTTGAATTTGACAGAAGGCTCCATGTGGAGCCAGAGGGAGAAGGTTCCCTGCGCAGTCAGAGGTGAGCTGAAGGCCCCCACAAGCCCAGTCCCACATGGCAGGAAGTTGGAGCCCAGAGGAGGATCCAGAAATTTGGAACCCAGAGTGCAATCCAGCTGCCCCACCTCCAGGGAAGTCCGTGGGACTTCAAGACACACATTTGTAACTAAACACAGAAGGAGGAGAGATTCTGTGACAGTGACCATTAACATACTCAAAGTACCACTGCCTCACTAGACTTCTGGCATAACAGTTTTTGACTCTTTTGGATTGCCAGTTTCTGAAACTCCCAAAAGAACACACCAAAAAGATGCCAGCCAGTACCAGCAAGACAGTGTCCTAATGCATAAGGCAAATTAGAAGACAGGCAGCAGGGAAAAGAAAAACTACAAGCGAAGTAGCAACACCTCAGAAAAAAGATACTCCACAAAAAAAAAAAAAAAAACCCACCCACCAGCTTGCAACGACGGTGACTTGGAAGAACTTCTGAGTCTTCCAGAAAAAGAATTTAAAATTGCCCTGATGGAAAAACTGATAGAAGTCATTAAGGAAAACAATGGTCAGAAGAATGAAATTGAATCCCTAAGGAGGGAAGTAAAAGAAATGCAAGAGATCAGAGAATTAATGGAGGTGCTAGAGAACTCTGGGAAAAGCAATGAAAGCAGAATAGATGAAAAGGAAGAATGAATAAGTACTCTTGAAGACTCAGAAATAAAAAGAACCAAAACAGAAAAGGAAAGCAAAGTACAAAGAAAAAAGAATGAAGAAAGACTTCAGGAACTATCTGACTCCATGAGGAAAGGAAATATAAGAGTTATAGGTATTCCAGAAGGAGAGGAGAGAGATGAACGAACAGAGAAAATATTCAAGTAGATAATTGAAGAGAACTTCCCAAATGTGAAGAAGGAGCAGAAAATAGACATACAAGAAGCAAGAAGAACACCAAACTTCCAGAACGAAAGGAAAAATACAGCAAGACACATAATAGTAAAGCTCCCAAGAATCCAGGACAAGGAAAAAATAATGAAGCTGACAAGAGGGAAGAAACAGATAGCATTCAAAGGAAAACCAATCAGACTGACATCAGAATTCTCCGAAGAAACACTACGGGCAAGGAGATTGTGGAGGGACATAGTCAACAGACTCCAAGAAAACAGATGCCAACCAAGAATACTCTATCCCGCAAAGCTCTCCTTCCTCTATGAAGAAACAATAAGGACCTTCCCAGACAAACAGAAACTTTGGAATTTCATTACGACTAAAACCCCACTCAAAAAAATACTACAAAGAGTCCTAAAGCCAGAGCCTCAGAGGGACGAATAACAATGAAAGAAGGCCAAAAAGAAGTTATTAAAAGAAAAAATAAATAAAATCAAAGGAAAGACAAACACAATGGCAAATACAGATGCTAACATATCAATATTAACTCTAAATGTAAATGGACTAAACTCTTCAATAAAAAGACACAGAGTTGCAGGCTGGATTAAGAAACAAAACCTAACCTTTTGCTGACTCCAGGAAACACATTTAGCTACAAAAGGTAAAAATAGACTCAACGTTAAAAGATGGAAAACAATCCTACAAGCTAATGCAAAACAATCCTAAAAAAGAAAGCAGGAACAGCTATACTTATATCAGATAAAACAGATTTCAAACTCAAAAGGTTAAAAAAGAGACCCCAACGGTTACTACGTTATGATCAAGGGGACAATACTTCAAGAAGAAATAACACTCATTAACATATATTCACCAGATGAAGGAGCACCAAAATATATCAGACAACTATTGTCATCTTTGGAAACCGACATGAGAGAAAACACATATGTAGTGGGAGACTTCAACACACCACTATCAACAATGGATAGATCAACAAGACAAAAAATAAGTAAAGACACTAAAGCTCTAAATAAGGACCTAGAGCGCTTGGGCTTAACAGACATCTATAGAACACTAAACCCCCAAAAAACGGAGTACACATTTTTCTCAAGCACACATGGATCATTCTCCAGAATCGACCACATACTGGGACACAAGACAAACATCAACAGATACATCAAGATTGAAATCATACCAACCATCTTTTCTGACCATGAAGGCATCAAACTAGAAATAAACCATAAAAAGAAGGCAAGGAACTCTCCTACCTCATGGAGATTGAAAACCACACTACTGGAAGACCACTGGACTAATGAGGAGATCAAAGAAGAAATTAAAAATATTCTTTGAATTGAATGACAAGGAGGACACCAATTTCCTAAATGTGTGGGTTGCAGCAAAAGCAGTAATAAGAGGAAAATATATAGCCATAGAGGCTCACATCAAGAAACAAGAAAGAACTCAAAGAAACAACCTAATCTTGAAGCTCAAAGACCTAGAAAAAGAACAACAAAAAACCCCCAAAACCAGCAGAAGAAAATAAATAATAAAAACCAAAGCAGAAATAAATGAAATTGAAACTAAAAAAACAATCCAAAAGATCAATGAAACCAAGAGCTGGTTCTTCAAAAAAATAAATTAATTAGACAAACCCTTAGCCAGGCTCACAAAGGAAAAAATGGAGAAAGCACAAATAAACAGGATCATAAATGAAAGAGGAGTAATCACAACGGACACAGCAGAAATCAAAAGAATAATAAGAAACTACTATGAACAGTTATATGGAAACAAGTTCAACAATCTAG
The DNA here is from genome assembly GCF_014898055.3 of Talpa occidentalis. Taxonomy (NCBI): domain Eukaryota; kingdom Metazoa; phylum Chordata; class Mammalia; order Eulipotyphla; family Talpidae; genus Talpa; species Talpa occidentalis. The sequence continues at coordinate 19,677,089 of NW_023602073.1, forward strand.
AGGAGATGGACAAATTCCTACAACTCTACAATCACCCAAAGCTAGATAAAGAAGAAATAGAACACCTAAACAGACCAATTACAAGCAGCAAAATTGAAATGGTAATCGAAAACCTCCCCAAAAACAAAAGCCTGGGACCTGATGGATTTACAAATGAATTCTACCAAACATTCAGAAATGAATTAATGCCTATCCTTCACAAACTCTTCCAAAAAATTGAGAAGGAAGGGACAAAACCAAACATGTTCCATGAAGCCAACATTGCACTAATACCAAAACTGAACAAGGACAACACAAAAAAGGAAAACTACAGGCTAATCTCCCTAATGAACACTGATGCAAAAATCCTCAATAAAATTTTAGCTATCAGAATCCAACAATGTATCCATAAGATAATTCACCACGACCAAGTAGGATTCATTCCAGGGACACAAGGATGGTTCAACATCCGAAAATCAATCAACGTTATCCAACACATCAACAAAAAGAAATATGAAAATCATATGATAATATCAATAGATGCCGAGAAAGCTTTCGACAAAGTGCAACACCCATTCATGATAAAAGCCCTTGAAATTCCTGGGATACAAGGAACACACCTCAAAATCATTAAGGCCATCTATGACAAGCCAACAGACAGAATCATTCTCAATGGTGAATAGCTGAAAGCATTTCCATTAAGATCTGGAACAAGACAAGGTTGTCCACTCTCACCACTGCTTTTCTATATAATACTGGAAGTCCTAGCCAGAGCAACAAGACAAGAGAAAGACATACAAGGAATCCAAATAGGAAAAGAAGAAGTCAAACTATCACTAGTTGCAGATGATATGATAATATACATAGAGAACCCCAAAAACTCCATAGAAAAATTAATTCAACTCATCAATCAGTTCAGTGAAGTGGCAGGATACAAAATCAACATGCAAAAATCAGTAGCCTTCCTATACACAATCAATAAATCTGAAGAAGAAGAAATAAAAAGAAAACATCCCTTTTATTATCGAATCCAAAAAATCAAATATTTGCGAATAAATCTAACAAAAGTGGTAAAGGACCTATACAAAGAAAACTATAAAACACTGTTAAAAGAAATCAAAGAAGACACAAAGAAATGGAAAGACATCCCCTGCTCATGGATTGGAAGAATAAACATTATTAAAATGGCCATCCTACCAAAAGCAATATGCAGATTCAATGTTATTCCAATAAAAATTTCAATGTCATTCTTCAAAGAAATAAACAGTTATTGATGAAATTCATATGGATTCACCCAAAACCCCAAATAGCCAAAGCTCTCCTGAAAAAAAAGAAGGAATGGAGGCATCAGACTCCCAGACTTCAAACTATACTACAAAGCCATAATCATGAAAACTGCATGGTATTGGAACCAGAACAGACACACAGACCAATGGAATTGAATAGAAAATCCAGAAATAAACCCACAGATTTATGGTCAACTAATCTTTGACAAAGGAGCAAAGACTATGCATTGGAGCAAAGATAATTTGTTCAATAAATGGTGCTGGGAAAACTGGGCTGCTACATGCAAAAGAATGAAGCTTGACTACGACCTAACACCATGCACAAAAACCAACTCAAAATGGATTAAAGAACTAGACATAAGGCCTGAAACCATAAAATACACAGAAGGAAATATAGGTGAAACACTCCGTGATATGCACATCAAAGACATCTTTACAGACACTTCACCCAAAAAGCAGTGATAGTGAAGGCAATGATAAACAGCTGGGACTACATCAAATTAAAGAGCTTCTCTGCACAGCAAAAGAGACAATAACAACAACAAAGAGAAACCCCACCAACTGGGAGAACATTTTTGCGCACAACACTAATGATAAAGGACCAATCACAAAAATCTACAAAGAGCTGATGAGACTCAACAACAACAAAGAAAATAATCCAGTCAAAAAATGGGCAGAAGAGCTAAAAAGAAACTTCTCTGAAGAGGAAATGCAAATGGCCAACAGGCATATGAAAAAATGTTGAACATCACTTGTCATCAGGGAAATGCAAATCAAAACTACCATGAGATACCATCTTACACTAGTGAGAATGGCACATATTAAAAAAATTAGCAACAACAAATGTTGGTGAGGTTGTGGAGAAAAAGGAACTCTCCTGCACTGTTGGTGCGAGTGCAAACTGGTGCAAACACTATTGAGAGCTGTGTGGAGATTTCTTGACTCACTAAACTGAGCTTCTATATGATCCGGCAATTCCACTGGTAGGTATTTACCCAAAGGACACAGAAACAGTAATTCCAAAGGGCACCTGCACCCCTATGTTTATAGCAGCACTATTTACAATAGCTAAGCTTTGGAAACAACCCAAATGCCCAAAAATACATGACTGAATCAAGAAGATGTGGTACATATACACCGTGGAATATTACTCAGCATTCAAAAACGATAAACACATGCAATTTGCAGCAGCATGGATGGAGCTGGAATGGATGATGCTCAGCGAAATAAGCCAGAAAGAAAAAGAAAAATAGTGGATGGTCTCACTCATAGCAGGAATCTAGAAAACTTAAATAAGGGACCAGGAGAAAGAATAACTATAAGAAAAAAAATATCAAAGTCAACAAACAACTATGAACCAGAGACCTATGGGAGGTGCAGGACAGGGAAAGGAGGGGTTGGGGTCAAAAGAAGGGGGTTGTAATTGTATGAGGATTATAAAAATAAAACTGAAATAAAAAAGGAAAATGATATTATAGGCCTATCTCATTTACAAATACAATTTTAGCTATTTCTTAAAAATAGTATTAAATATAAAAGTAATATTCTAAAAATAATACATCACAGAAAAATACAGTTTATTCCAGGAATACATGTATTATTTCACGTTAGAATTTTTTTTAGCACAGTAACTACACAATAGGTTATAGAAGATAAGCAATGTAATCATCTCAGCAATGTAATCATCTCAGTTTTAAGTTCTATAAAATCATAATATTGATAAAATAGACTATGGATATTATCAGCATTTAAACTTGGAAAAGTTTGTAAAGGTTAAATTATGACTACATCACAAACAGTGAATTTTCTCCGACAATATTGATGGGAGTATAAACCACTATATTTGTTCTGTAGAAGAAATTTGCAACATCACTTAATCTTTGCAATTGTTAATGGGCATATCTTTTAACAGAGGGATTCCAGTTGTATTTATTTCTACACAGAATCGCTTTCACATAAATACTAGGACATATACATGAGGGCATATACACAAGGATGTTTACTGCAGCAATTTTGAAATAATGAAATAGTTTAAACAATATAAACATTCTTAACTAAATAAAATGTGATGCATACATTTGATGAAATAATTTAGATATTTATGTGACTATATCTTAAAACCCTAATGGGTATGATGCATATATTTTGATATAACTATATACATTTGAAAACACTAATATTTACATATTTTTCATTTAAAGTATTTTAAAACTTTGGGCTTCCCTGGTGACACAGAAGATAAGCTGCAACCTATGGAGTTGTCTGCAGCCACTGCGGCACGAGTTTGATCCCCAGCCAGGGAGCTACCCAGATGGCGCAGCAGACCTCTCTCTCCTGACTCACCCGCTGCTCCCCTCAGCAGTGTATTTCAGTCTGCCTGTTTGTTCCCCACTCTGTTTCTGGTGAATCCCCTCACCTCCCCACCTCTGGCCTGTACCCCAGTTGTTGCATGTATACATAAATAAATCTTTAAAAAAATAAAATATTTTACATTTTTTAGAAAAACGCAATCCTTTCCGCCTCTGGGCATGACTACTGAAAATGTAAAAAAATCTATGGAAAATTTAATTTTCCTTCTTGGAGTGGGCATTAAGATTGTTATTTTTACTAGTTATTTTGTCTGTTGTCTACTGGGATGTATAAAGATTTAGATTTAGGTAATCATATTTCTCATTAGATATTTGGTTGTCCTAATCCATTAATGAGAAAAGTATTTTAATATGGCCACAGTTTAATTACTAATAGCAACGAGAGAAATAATAAGTTTGCATGGATAGTACCTCAGTTATCTTATCAATTTCTTCTGACTAGATTATGTTTTTCTTTTCACTATGGATGCTCGTGGGTTTTTTTGGAACCACTTTAGTTGAGACATTTGAGACCCGTCTGGGTAAACTGCCCCAGCATCCTGATTAAACAGGTGGGCAAAAACTGTGGACCTGCTTTTCTGTCTTTCATCCTGTTCAAATATTTTGGTCCACCAGACTGACAAAACTCACCATACTGGGCAAAAAGCACTAGAGCCTGACTAATGATTGTCAGACAGATTCCTGGAGCTGACAGCTCAGAACCCTCCAAGCCGAGTGGGATCTGAATCAACCTACGCATGCCTGGGTACAGACCAAGCCAGGACAAGCTATGGTGTGTCTCCTCTGCTCCCTCTGTGGACCTGCCCTTTTAAAAATGTGGAGCCAGAGCAAAGATTTCCTTTTCTGGTATTAGTGCTCTCACACACAAGCCTTCAGTAAAACCTTGCCTGGTTCAGCAGAAACTCTCTGGTGAATTCTTTCTCCTAGTGGATCCCAGGACTCGTACATTTTTGGGGGTTCTGCAGCAGCATTATTCTTCTTACTCTATTGAGCCAGAGTTATTGATCTCTACTATCATGATTACTTAGGATTAACCTGTGTTAAAATACTTTATTATTATTATTTTTTAACAAAACTACATTTTAAAATAATAATGTTGCCAATATGTTTAATCAAGTTCTAGAATGAAAACCCGTACGGATCTAAATAATATTTTGTAAATAAATAACTACTTTGACTATATGGGACACCAAGCCAATATTTTTAAATGTATAAAATTACCAAAAAATGTCATTATGATGTTAGAACAGATAAAAATTTTACATTCAACATGAAAAAATTTTAAGTTCTATAAAATCATAATATTGATAAAAACAAATGCTATATAAATGACATTTTCATTTTAAAGAAATGAACATTTTCATTTTAAAGAAATCTGCTTACTTTTGTCAATTTTAAATATCCACATTTAATGATAATACACAAAATTGTCTGCATATTTGTTTTAGATTCCAGCTATAGAACTGCGGGGGCAGTGGCCACAATGGATAACACTGTTGACCACTAACGAGAAAGTTCCAATTCTAGGGTTCAAGTCTTGATCAAAAGAGATTAAGACCTATTCTATGCTGACAAGGGCTATAGAAAAGCGAAATATTCAGGCTCATAGCTCACATCCCTTGGAGGCTTCCTTTGTACGTAGGTGAGATCAGAACAATTCCTGGGTGTAATGAATCCCAAATGCCTCAACTGAATGAACAAGAATCGACAATCCCTTCAATATGGCAAACTGTTAGATAAAAATGGGATTTGGTGTGGGTGTTTGCGTTTATTCTTTTATGTAAATTGCAGGCTGAATACCAGCTACTTCTGCTCTTGATTGTGTGCTCCAGGGAGCAATACGAAGCTTTCTCAGATAGATCCAAGCCCCTGCAGCTTTGTTCTGAGCTCTGCCTCCCCAGGGCAGAGAGTGGCGGCCGTCGGTTTCTTCTGTGCCAGTCTCGTTAGTCGCTGTGAGTCACGAGAGCAGTAACTCCAGGATTTATGAAAATATGACACATATATTCATACACATACTTACAAATACTTATTGATTTATTCATAGAATCTTTACAAAGGAGCCAAAAAAAAGAGAACATTTCAAGAAAGGAGCATACAAAGCATTTGGAGGGCGTCACATTTATTATTGAAAGGAAATTTTATACCTTTTTTTATTTAGGAGTTTTTTTTTTAATTTAGGAGATTTAACTGTGATCTTGTAAACGAAAGGAGAAACGATAATGATGCCTAAAAGTTCCAATATTTGAGGGATTGCATGAATACATTTCACATTTTTCTCTATTGTGTGTCTCTTACCAACAACCTTCTTAAAGCCCATTTAACCTCTTTGTTTCTCAAAGTGTAAATCAAAGGATTAAGAGAGGGAGTCACCACAGTGTAGAAGAGGGTGAGGAATTTACCGTGATTCTGTGTGTACTTGCTCTTGGGCTGGATGTAGACACAAATTATAGTCCCGAAGAACAAAATCACAACAATTAAATGGGACCCACAGGTCCCAAATGCTTTCCTTCTGCCTTCCACAGATTTTATCCTCAGCACGCTCCTGACAATGCAGCCGTAGGAGAACAAAATAAGTCCCAGAGGTATAATCACATAGAGGACAATAGCGGTGGAGAGCTCATTTTCCAGGAAGGTTGTGTTCACGCAGGCGATTTTAATCAGGGCAGGCTCCTCACACATAAAGTCATCCACCCGGTGGTGGCTGCAGAGAGGCAACTGGAAAACGAGAATGGTCTGGACGGTGGACTCCACGAACCCACTGATCCAGGCCACTGCGGCAAGTTGCTGGAGAAGCTTACGGTGCATGATGACACTGTAGTGGAGGGGGCGGCAGATAGCATTGAAGCGGTCATAGGCCATCACCGTCAGGAGGACACACTCAGTGGAGCCCAGCCCCAGAGCGACGTAGAGCTGGACCACACAGCCCGTGAATGAGATAGTCTTCTCCGGGCCCTTGAGATTCCAAAGCATCTGGGGGACGATGCTGGTGGTGAAACAGAGGTCCAGGAAGGAGAGATTAGACAGGAAGAAATACATGGGTGTGTGGAGTTTGGGGTTCAAGTATGAGACCAGTATGATGGCTGTGTTCCCCATCAGTGTCAGAATGTATATGACAGAAATGACCACGAGGAGAACCATCTCCAGTTGGGGCTGGTCAGAAAAGCCCAGTAAGATAAAACCATCTGGGTTACTTAAATTTGTCCCTTTCATTGCTTCTTAATTATGAGACACTTTTCTTGGTCACCCCTATATTATTCCTGTGGAAAGAAAATCAGACACCATAACCAATGGAAGCTTAGTAAATGGAGTAAAACTTGAGCATGAGGACACTGCAATTATTTGTACATAAAGCCACCGACAAAGATGAAATGAAACTATTCTAAAGGTAATAGGTGGACAAGTAGACTTGTTCTGTAGAAAAGACAGAAATAGACAAAGTCATGGAAACACCAAATGCCTTGAAAGGAAATAAACAAGGACTAGACATTGGAGTATATGCCAAAGCAGATTTGTGATATTTATCTGGAAATAAAATACATAAGCCATCAATGTGCTTACAATGAGAAAACAAAGAAATGGAAAATTAAATGATGGTTGCACACATAGGTATGTGATGGAGAAGAGATAAAGTAGGTAAATTGAAAGATAAGTTGAATGAGCGGGAGTCAGAGAGAGAAGGTATGTAGACTTGGAGACAGACAAAATAAAATTAGAATTTTCCAATAGGAGCACAGATGATTATCTTTAATATTCATTGTTTTTATAAGAAGCAAGTAATAACTACAGAAAATGACTACTGAACTGATAATTGAGTTAAGAAAGACTCATGATCTCCTTATTAGATTCATTGGTTTATCATCTTTACAAATATCACTCTTTAGAAAAATGTAATTCAGTCCCCAGTAAGCAAGCTCTTTCCCTGGTGGCATTAACATCCATGTGTTTTTTAATATGTTGCTTAACAAGAGTATAGAAATTTAGTCAACAACTACAATTCAGTGGCCTTTCATAAATTAAACTGTATAAAATTAATCACTGTAGTTTAAGAGCATAATTTGTAAAGATTAAGGGATGTAGCACTTCTGAATGGCCATTTTTGCAGTCTCAAAATGATTGTAGCACTTTGATTACCCATGGGATTAAAGTAGAAATAACTTCCTGAAAAACAAACAAATAAGTGAAGAACTCTAATGAAAACTATTTGTCCTTAAATATTCTGACTAGGAAACACACACTCATGTGGAAAAGACTTAGGTCATTATTCCTGGTCTCATGGAATTATTGCACAATCCAGTTTAAAGATCATAGAGGACTTTTTTCTTTTGGAACCATGAGTAATAATCATTTTCATTTTGAAATTTGTCATGGTGTAACTGTTGGGTGGTTTGAGTAAAGGGTCATCTTTTCAGAATTATAAGAAGAGAGGGAAACTGTTACTGGTAGTCACAATATTTAGCATAGTCTCTATGGCTAAAATATCAATGAACAATAAAAACTGTGAATGGAGTGACATTGACTTTAGCTAAATTTCCTCTGCTATAAAGCAAAGAGAGCAAGGACTGTGTTGCTGAAAGAGTCTATGTCTTCTTTCCTGGAACAAAGGCAATTAGTGGTCTCAATTTGCCTGATATATTCTACATTGTCACAATTTTATCCTTGGGGATTTATATTCGAAGAATAACCAGTATTTTCCAGCAAGCTGCTCATTAAATGAGGCTGGAAATAACAACCCTAAAACCTGACTGTAGAATAGAGGCTACCGGAGGAGAGGGAGAGAGGGGAAAGCAAAGTGGGGGGATGCACAATGGACTGTGGTGGAGAACTTTCAGTACTTTGGTGGCAGATGTGGTGTGACACACACCTGAAGGGTGTGATCATACACCTCAAAATCATGTACAGTGTTGTAAACAATGTTGCCTCAAAAAAAAAAAAAGAAAAATAAGACCAACAAATTGAGGATGAGGGTTTATGTCTGCAAAGACAGGAAACTTAATACACTATGAGTAATGAGTATCGGGTTATAGATAAAAAACTGCTTCTGTTCACCATGAAAGGGACCCAGTTTTGGATTTTCTCAACTTTTAAAATATATTTAAAATATATTTTTTAAAACATATTTCCCTTTATTTCTTTTTCCATGACAGAAAGACCTACCTTTAAGGAAGAATGACAATCAGGTTGCAGAGGTGGTTGGTGGTTGTGATGAACTGTTTCATCACAATCACAGTTCCTGGACAGGCTGTGGAGAAACCACAGGTAACCCCTACACTCACTTCCCCTGGTGCATCTACATCCTGTAATATTTTGGTTTAAACTTTCTTTCGATGGATTCCATGTATAGCTGTTTACTCAACAGCACAACTTTCTGGAGCTCTCCTTCCAAGACAATCACCCTTCACTATATTAGAGAGGAAGACAGGTCTCTGGAGAGAGAAGAGTCACAACGGCTTGTGCCTCTGCTTCTCCTGGGAGCTAATAGACTATTACCACCTTCTGAACACACATGCACACCATGTATGCATGTGTGCATACATTTGTTTTCTGTAAAGCTACCCATAATATATACTTCTATGCTATCATGATAGATAGCTGTTATCTGTTATGAATAACAGATATGGAGGACAATAAAAATTCCAAACATTGAAGAACATCCTTTGGTTCTACATACAATAAGCTTTGCAAGGCCAGTGAAGGTCATTCACCTGCTCTCTATTATATATACTATTAAAAGTGCCAATGTTATTTTTGATAGTTTGTTAAAGATCTGTTAGTGAACCTCTTTTTTGTGTGCAGACAGACAAATGTCTGTATATACATGCATGAAGCTAATGCATAATTACAGAAGATCTAAGAACTGATCTAAAGACTTCTGAGAAATAGGAAATGATGGGGAGGAAGTAGATGCTGTTGTATAGTATAAGCAGAGAGAGGGCATTGCAGATTCATGAACTCTCTTAAAAATGGTTAAAAATAAAGCTTTTATATCATAAGACAATTATGCTCTACACACAGCAGGGCTATCACTTCTTGAAAAACAGGCTGAGTTTCTCTATAGTTTTCTCTAAAGTAGATACTATATATCCTGTTTTTGGGTGAAATGCTCCACTAGGGGTGAATTAATAGTTTCAAAGGATATAAGTATGTATGCAGAAATTTACATGCATCTAATCTGAACATGAAAATGTTGATTCATATTGGGATGTTCTGTTCCAAAATGTTTGTGAGGAGGTACATGATAGTAAACATTAGAAACAACTGATGTATAGACTCATATTTGTACTTCTATAACCTGCTCTTTCAATTATAGTGCCAAAGGGGATAAAATATTTGCTAGATATATTGGTCCTAGGTTTGTTTGACTTCATATCTAGTCAATGTCCCTTTCTACTCTGTTCTGTGTTATAGGAGGGCTGGTACATGAAGGCTCCCATATCCACTGGCTTTCAAATGGGAGATCTGGCAAGGGAATAAAGTGAAGAGAAAAGGGAGTCAGTGTACTTCTCTCTTCCACTATGCCCTGGAGATTTTTCTAGCTGTAACAGAAGTTTATTTAATTTTTTTGATTCTAACTCCAGTGACATCTTATCCAAAGTAATAAACAGATGCAACCCCTATCTATGTTTCAGTGGCATTCTTCAAAGATGTAGAACAATCATTACTGAAACATAGGTTTGCATTTGTATGGGGCCTCAAAACACCCTAAATATCAAAGAAATACTGACAAAGAGAAGAAGAATGGGTATATCATGCTCCCACACTTTAAATTGTAGTACAAAGCTATAATAATCAAAGCTGTATGGTACTGGCATCCAATGGACACAGAGACAAATGGAAGGAATTAAGCATCCAGAAATAAACCCACACCTACATGCACAGTTAATGTACACAAAAGGAACCCAGAATATATATTACAGAATGAAATTCCTCTTTAATAAACGGTGTTGGGAAAACTGGATAGCCATGTGAAAAATAATGAAACTACACTGCTATCTCACATGATACACAAAAATTAACTCCAAGTGGGTAAGCTTTGGATGTAAAACCTGAAACCACAAAATATGCAGAAGAAAACAGGCAAAATACTACATGATATAGGCTTCAGGGATATCTTCATGGATTTGTCTCCAACAGGAAGAATCTAAACCTTTTTAAACCTTTCCAAATGTATTTTATGAGGCCCAAATAATCCTGATGCCAAAAGCATCTGTTGTCATCTGGGTGACATCCATATTCCATAAAGATTTGTTTAAAGCATGTGAAATTAAATAGAATTAATTAATAGTAGTAGAACTAATGAAAAATTTTCACAAATAGATCCAATCTCTGCATATATATTTAGGAGTATCACCATAAAAATAATAATCTTTAAAATACAAATACAAGTGTCTGAAATAGATCAATATGTCATAAAGCTGACATCTAAAAAATTAATTTATTTTTCATTAATGTCCATTGTTTTACATTCTTATAACTATTTAGATAATATAGGATTTATCCTCTCAAGGGCTGACATTTTTAAATGTAAGGAATTAATACATTATTTAATGGATCATATAATGGTCCTTTAATTGGATCTCTATCTAACTCAACAATTTAATGAAAATATACATAAATGGGCTAAATATGTAAAGATTTCACTGTAAAACATAAGTTGAACTTATATAATGGGAGAAAAAAATAAATAGTTGCATAAACTTGTGATTTGTAAGGTTTTTATAAGAAAACTAAAAGCCATGGTAGTACATATTATTTTTTATCTAGCAGATTATAAAACAAAAATAATCACTGAATTAGAATGGTTTTTGTATGGTGACATTATGAGAAATAAATGGATTTTCAACTCTTTTAAATATAATAACTATCTCCATGAATTATCCTTAGTATATGATAATATGAGAACATATTTAATTTTAAAGCATTTAATTATGAAAAATATTTATGCCTTTTATCCTGCCTTTTTTCTCTGTAAGCATACAAAAAAGGAGAAAGTTTGCCTGACGTTAGCACATTAGAATTTCTCCCCTGAAGTGAATATCACTGCCTAATACTGACACGATTAAGTGAAAGTAAATATTTTTTGAGCAATAACCCCAGGAGAAAATCAGGTTAGAAAAAAATGAGAGGTACATTGGATGCTATTTAATTATGAAAAATATTTCATCACAGCAGTTTTTAATTTATGGTAAATTTATAAATAAATTTAATAACAAATATATGGAACTTATTCAAATAATTTGGTGCATTATAATAAAACATTATTCAGTTACTAATATTATGGCTCATATTTATGTACAGTAAAAGATATTGATACTTGTTAATGAAAATAACTGGCTACAAAGGAGAAACAGTCATTTATCTGATTATGTGACCAATTTCTAATAGCAAAGATCATTACTTTTTTTCTCTTTCTTAATCTACAGCAAGAATACAAGAAGACATGCACTTGAGGGGCTTGTGTATAGGTGAGAGAATTTGTGTATGATATTATCTGACTCAAGTTTTCAAGTTCATTTGAAAAATGCCTTAGTTCCATCTCCCTTGACAAAGTCCGGTTCTGGACACTCTACAGTTCCATGTTAATTAGCAGCTTGGAGTTACAGATCCCCACAGTATGAGGCTTAATATCCAATGTGCTTCTCATTGTTTTCTAATCTGATTTTCTTCTTGGATTATTGCTCAAGAAATATTTACTTTCATCTAAGCTTGTAGGTATTGGGCAGTGATAATCACTTCAGGGGAGAAATTCTAATATGCTAAAGTCAGGTAAACTTTCTTTTTTTCTGTATGCTTACAGAGATAAAAGGAAGGATAAAAGACAGGAGGGGGGTGACCCAGACATGTAAGTAACCAGTCTGACTTTCTATTATCACCACATCTTTCTTTCTTATATGTTGCCTCCAATTACATTAGTTAGCCTTGACTGATTCAGCTACTTTAACAACTCATTCAGTCTTTCCTAGAGACTCCCTTTCAGAAGTCCTTTCTGAGGTTATTATCTCAATGCATCTATGTTAAATGTAATCAGTGTTCTTACCACAAGAATAATCAGAAAAGTGTTAGGGAGAAAGAAAGTGCTGGAACTTTTTTAGCTGGAGAAAAGTGATTATCCTCCAGACCTGTCTTCTTTTTCTAAATAGCACTTGATAGCTTTTGTTCATATTTCAGATTTGGGAAAACAGTTTTTGTAATCACACTTTGGGATTAGATAGAAGTGTATAAATATATATATGTGCACATATATAAGCATATAAATAGTAAACTGATTATTCTCAGTTCCTATTCACAGACTCCCTTCATATACACATTTGAGTGTGTATTTATACTTTAATCAGTGATGGCTCTTCTCAGATTCTGTTAAGAAATTCTTCAAGTCATAGGTTTTATTTATTTTTTATTATAATTTTTTTTTAAAGATTTATTTATTTATTTATACAAGCACCGGGTACAGTCAGAAGCACAGGAGGGTGAGAGAATTCACCAGAGCCAGAGTGGGGAATAGAACAGGCAGACTGACGAAGTACACTGCTGAGGGGAGCAGTGGGTGTGGCAGGAGAGGTCTGCACGCCATGTGGGACCCTCGCCAGCGGCGGGGGATCGAACCAGTGCGCAGAGGCTGTGGGCAGTTTTGCAGCCCAGCGCTCAACCTCTGAGCCACCGGTGAGGCCCGTCATAGGTTTTAGACTTCAACTGTGAACTAGGCAAATTCCTGCACATCTTACCTCCAATTTATGAGGGAGAGAATTACTCTTTAACATAATCAGAGTAGGAGGTTACTACTTAAGTCTAGGCAGGAGAGGAAGGCGCTCCTTGATAGACCCCTTATAATCCTATTGTTTTTAAAAGTATTTTAAAATATTGCAATGGAAGTATAAGAGAGGAAAAATTACGTGAATTTTATTTCTGTTATGAGTCAGACATAGTAAGTAGTATACTTATAAGCATTTACATGAATGTTATTCTCCTTTGTGAAATTTGAAGTTATTTCTAAAGTTGCTTCTAAATCTAATATTCCCTAAAATTATGTGATTTTGAATTTTGGTGCTAAATAAGTAAATGGTAATTTCTAAATTTCTGTAGGTTGGGAAACATAAATTCATATTTAGCAAGATACTACTTTCTCAGAGAGTTCAAATTAAAAAGAAGATTTATTTATTTATTCATTTATTTAAAGATTTATTTATTTATGCATATAGAACTGGGGTGTAGGCCAGAGGTCCGGGGGTAGGGGGCAGTGGTAGTGGTAAGAGGACTCACCAGAGACAGAGCAGGGAGCAGAACAGGAGGATCCACCGAAACACACTACTGAGGGGAGCGGTGTGTGAAACAGGAGAGGTCTGCTGTGCCATGTGGGTTTCTCCCTGGCCAGCTGGGGATTGAATTCAGGCTGTGGTGGCTGACAGCTTGATAGTACTGTCTTTAACCCCTGCACCACCAGGGTGGCCCTAAAGATTTATTTATCTATGCATACAAGAACTGGGGCACAGGCCAGAGGTGCGGGGAGTCAGAGGATTCACCAGAGACAGAATGGGGAATAGAACAGGCCGACTGACTGAAATACACTGCTGAAGGAAGCAGAGGGGGAGACAGGAGAGGTCTACTGCACCATGTTGGTAGCTCCTGGGCTGGGGATCGAACTCATGCTACAGCGCTGCAGACAGCCCCATAGATTGTGTTCTAACTCCTTGTGCCCCAGGGATGCCCCAAGAGAGTTCAATTTTAAGAAGGATTTAGTTTTTGGAGGGGCGGAGCAACATGGCGGCGAGGAGACGCTGCGAGTAAGATCTCCCATTAAAAAAAGTTAATAGGGAGGAAAAGCGGCAGGTCCCAGTGAGAACCGGGACACGGAAGATAAACGGACGACTCCAGCAAACTGCCCGAAGAAGAAAGTTGCCATAAAAGAGGACCAGAAGGGAGGGAAGCACAGAACCCTGCTCCCCTCCCCCGCCCACAGAGGCGGCACTCTGACCGGCAGAGAGGAGGAAAACAACAAACTAAAACTGCCAACAAGAACAAAGGACGCAGCAAGCGGGACTGTGAGTGGAAAGGAACTATTGCAGCCACCACACCCTGTGAACGGGAGCTGTGGAGAACCCCACAGGATCCGCTGCGGAGGTGAGCTCCGGGCGCCACTGAAGAGAGACCCCGCCCAGGAGGAGACCAGCACCAGCACACAGCCCCGGCCGCCCGGTAAGCCTGCGCGGAAAGCAGCGAGCTGGAAAACCAGACGCGGAGCGGGATTGCGCCGGGAAAGCGGCGCGGATCGCGCTGAAAAGCAGTGCGGTTGAAAAGCAAACGCAGGTCCGGATCGGATCGCAGCTGCCCAGGTCCCCGCGCCTGCGACCTAGGCTTGCGGGGAGACGCGCGGAGGCCCTCCCGGAGTGAGCAGGAACCAGGCGCCCAGGCAGGGGAGCGGGATTCAAAAGGCGCCATTCCCGCGCCACTGATCTGGGCTACAGCCCGCGTCCTGGAACTGAGGGCTTTGGAACTGAGACCCGGGGCACGAAATTAGGGGCGTGGATTCCC
This sequence comes from Talpa occidentalis, assembly GCF_014898055.3. Taxonomy (NCBI): domain Eukaryota; kingdom Metazoa; phylum Chordata; class Mammalia; order Eulipotyphla; family Talpidae; genus Talpa; species Talpa occidentalis. The sequence continues at coordinate 19,692,246 of NW_023602073.1, forward strand.
CACGACGGTGGGGCACAAGGCAGACACAGCACCCCAAAGCCGTTGAGGTGTACCCTACCATCCCTGCTCTGCTCCCTGTCCCACGGGGTGGAAAATCAGCTCCCCAAGGGCTCCTAGGAGAGATCTCTGGCGCCACCTAGCGACTTGAAGCCAGCACAGGCTCCTGAAGGAGCTAGTGGCCAGCTGGGGAGTTAGCCCACGCCGGGCCCCTTCCGAACAAGTAGTCTGAGCCCACAGGGAGAGCGAGCACCCACAGCCGGGGCAGACCAAGCGCGCAGAAGAGTGTGCCTGAGACCGGACGCGCAGGGAGTGTGTCCCACATCACCATTATAGAATAGGGACATTTCTTCAGTAAAGACTACCTGCAGAAGGCTTCCTCAGGAGCCAGAGGTGAGCGGGGGAAGTTCGCCCACGCCAGACCCCCTCTGGCCTGCAGTCCAAGCCCAGAGGGGGAGCAGGAACCCACCGCCGGGGCAGACCAGGCGCACAGGGGAGTGTGTCCCCACATCGGCATTTTAGAACAGGGACCTTTCTCCAGTAAAGACTGCTTGAAACTGACAGATGACTCCTGGAGGAACCAGAGGGGAGCAGAGAAGCCCACCCAAGATGCCGGCCAGTCCCAACTACACAGTGTCCCAACGCATATGGCAAATTAGAAAACAGACAGTAGGGAGGAGAAGAACCACAAGCAACCTAGCAACTCTCCAGAGAAAAAGCACACCACAAAAGAAAACCAGCCCCCAGATGGCAACGACAGTAACTTGGAAGAACTTCTGAGCCTTCCAGAAAGAGAATTAAAAATTGCCGTGATTAAAAAACTGACAGAAGTCATAAAGGAAAACAATGATAAGGGAAAAATAATCAACGATCAGAAGAATGAAATTGAGTCCCTAAAGAGGGAAGTAAAAGAAATGCAGGAGATCAAAGAATTAATGGAAGAACTAAAGAATTCTGGGAAAAGCAATGAAAGCAGAATTGATGAAATGGAAGAACGAATAAGGACTCTTGAAGACACAGAAATAAAAGAACCAAAACAGAAAAGGAAAGAGAAGTACGAAGGAAAAAGAATGAAGAAAGACTTCGGGAACTATCTGACTCCATGAGGAAAGGAAATATAAGAGTTATAGGAATACCAGAAGGAGAGGAGAGAGAAGTAGGAACAGAGAAAATATTCAAAGAGATAATTGAAGAGAACTTCCCAAATGTGAAGGAGGAGCTGAAAATTGATATACAAGAAGCAAGAAGAACACCAAACTTCCACGACGAAAGGAAAAATACAGCAAGACACATAATAGTAAAGCTCCCAAGAATCCAGGACAAGGAAAAAATAATGAAGCTGGCAAGAGGGAAGAAACAGATAACATTCAAAGGAAAGCCAATCAGGCTGACATCAGACTTCTCCGAAGAACACTACGGGCAAGGAGAGAGTGGAGGGACATAGTCAACAGACCCAA
>NW_023602073.1:19693799-19711706 GCF_014898055.3 Talpa occidentalis
TTTAATAATGATAGAGATCAATTCATCAAGAGGATACACACACACACACACACACACACACACACAAAACCCAACCATCAAAGTATTCAAATTTAAAGTAAATTTTCATATATCTGCAGTTAGAAAGAAGAAACACAATAATTAAAGGTAGTTTATATAACACAATTTAAAAATGGATAGTTTACACAAACAACAATCAGTAATGAAATATTGAGTTGAACTACATTGTAGACCAAAGAAACATATACAAACTTTCCAACCAACAGCAGCAGAACACATTTTTCTCCAGGGCACAAGGAACATTCTCCTGGATAATAATATATTAGGTCAAAAAAACAAGTATTAACAGATAGAAGATGATAGAAACCATGTCAATATATAATATCTTTTCTGACCATCATATTATGGTATTAGAAATACCTAAAAAAGAAAACTTCACAACAGTGGAAACTAAACAACACACTTCTTACAATCAATAAGTAAAAGAAGGAATCAAGAGAGAAATAAAAAAGTGTCTTGGTACAAATGAAAATGTACACATAGCATACTAAAAGTTATGGCATATAACACTGGCTCTAGAAGAAACTCATACCTAATTAACAAACCTCCCAATTTATAGGTCAGAGACTAGCCAAGAAAAACAACCTAAGTTCAAATTTAGAAGAAGGAATGAAATAAGGAAAAGAAATAAAAGAAATAAAATAGCCTAGAGAAAGAGAATTATCAGAAATAGGAAGAACTGGTTATTTGAAAAGATAAGCAAAGTTGAAAAATCTTTCGCTAGACTACCAAAAATAGATCTTAAACAAAACCAGAAATGATGACAAGACATTACAACTGATGCCACCAATACAAAGGATTACAAGAAACCACTATAAACATTGACATGACAACAGATTTAATACCTTGTGGAAACAGATCTTTTCCTAGAAATGTATGCAATAGTAAGACTAAATCATCAAGGAAAGAAAATTTCACAGGTCAATATTGAGTAAGCAAGTTGAACAAACAACAAAAATGATAAAAATCATGATCATTTCAGTAGTTAGACCAAACATTTAGTAAAGTTCAACATCCTTTCAGGATAAAAATTCTACCAATTGGGTGTAGTGGGAATGTACTTCAATGTAATAAAGGCCATATATGTAGCCATCTCTCATTCAGGGAAACATGAAAAGGGTAATGCCCCCTTCAATTATTAAATTGAAAGGAGATTCATCTTTCTGCAAATCACAATCTCTTTGTACAAAACAAAGGTAACTTGGATTTTGTTATCTTCATATTAATGATTTTTTAAAGATTTATTTATGCATATGAGAGCTGGGGTACAGGCCAGAGGTGTGGGGGGTGAGAGGATTCATCAGAGACAAAGTGGGGGACACAGCAGGCAGACTGACTGAAGTATGCTGCTGAGGGGCGCAGCAGGTGAGACAGGAAAGGTCTGCTGCGCTATGTGGGTTGTTCCCTGGCCAGGGATGGAACTGGTGCTGCAGTGGCTGCAGATAGCTTCATAGGTTGCATTTTAACTCCTTGCACCACCAGGGAGGCTCCCATATTAATAATTTCGATATTATTATAAACTCATAGATAAAGTGTTAGAGAAAATTTTAGATTTCACTATGACCAAGATCGATCCCAGATTAAAAATATGTGTTTAACTTCTATGTAGCTGTCATGAAACCTCTACCTGAAGAGTTATAGGACCTCATTACATCTCTAGGACACCACATTTACTCCTTAAATGTTGTAACATTTTAGAGTTTTTCCTTGCATTTCCTTACTGATATCAGATGATGATCAACTTTTAATGAGAGTATTGGCCAACTGTTTGTCTTCTTAGGAGAAGTCACTATTCATATCCTCTCCCTTTTATTAACTGGGTTGCCAATATTTTATATTTGAATGTTTTGAGTAATTCACATTGTGCATATTAACCCTTTTTGGCAAATGTGGTGTAAATATCTTCTCTCAGCCAGTGGAAAGACTTTTTTCTAAATATAGTTTCTTTGTATGTTACAAGTCTTAGTGTCATGTTGTTGCATTTCTTTATCTTTGTTTCTTCTTTAGTCACCATTGGATCTGAATCCTCATATATATTTCTAATGCTGATGTCAAGGTGCATAGTCTGTTTTCTTTTACTGTACATTTTTCAAAAATATTTGTTTCCAAATATTTCATGTTATTCTCACTTGCATTTAAAAAATAATTTAGGGCCTCCCCGGTGGCGCAGCGGTAGAGCGCTGGGTTGCAAAGCTGCCCGCGGCCTCTGCGGCGCCGGTTCAATCCCCGGCTGCTCCCCGGCCACTGGAGGAGGGTCCCACATGGCGCGCAGACCTCTCCTGCCGCCTGCTGCTCCCCTCAGCAGTGTACTTTGGTCCTTCTGCCTGCTCTGCTCCCCGCTCTGGCTCTGGTGAATTCTCTCACCCTCCCGCGTTTCTGACTGTACCCAGTGCTTGTATAAACAAAACAAACAAACAAATAAATAAATAAATAAACATGCCTCTATTAAAAAAAATCTTAAAAAAAAAAGAAATGTGACCTGTAAATAGAATAAAAAAAATGCTTTTTAAAAAAAATTAAAAAATAATCTACCTTTGTATTGTTAGCCAGTATTTAGACAGCTAATCAATTTTTGTTCCTTGAACTTATTCAATGGCTCACTTAATTTACTTATAAAAGCTGAACTTTATAGATTCTTTTAAAAAAATTTATTTATTTATGCATACAAGAACTGGGATGTAAGCCAGAGGTTCAGGGTGTGAGAGGATTCACCAGAGAGAGTGGGGAGCAGAACAGGCAGATCTACTGAAATACACAGTTTAGGGGAGCAGCAGGCAAGGCAGGATAAGTCTATGTGGGTTGCTCCCTGGCTGGCTGTGGATCAAACTTGTGCTACAGTGGCTGGTGATAGCTTGACAGTGATGTCTTTAACCCCTGAGCCACCAGGGAGGCCCAGAACTTTATAGATTCTTTTGATTTCTATTCACGCACCATTACCTGTCAGTAAAGGGTTTGCATTCTTCCTTTTATGCTTTAATACTTAATGTCTCATTGGTGATTGGGTACTCTAGGCTAATGCTCCTTGGATAGAAGTGGTTAATATTAAACTGGTCACAATCTTTTCTAATTGAAACATTTGAATCATAGTTACTTATATATAAATAGCTATGACAGTCATGTGATAAAAAGCTAATCTTGAATAACAGCTTAACAAAGGTCAGGAATATTGCTACACACTTAAATAAAGTATATAATTAATTCTTTTAAATAATATATTAAAGTATGTTATTAATATTGTCCCATTATTTTACATAAAGAATCTATACTAGAAAGATGGAAGCAGTTTGTGGATGATCCACAGAGCTATTCAAGTGAGGAAGTAGGATATGAATTTGGAAAGCGAAGCTCAAGGTGCTATGAGCTGAATATTAGCCCTAACTCTATACTTAATTATAGACTTAAATTTAGTTTAAATCATTGTAATTTCTGTCTTATATAACTCTTGAAATCTTGAAACAAAAAGGAAACTAGAATATGAGGATAGTGGTTCAAGGGATACATGTGGTTCCATATCTTAGAATGATACCTGACAGAGTAAGAAACCTGTAGGGCTATGAGATAGAGTGAGGGAGAGTGAGAGAGTGGGGGGAGGAGGGTGGGAAGTGAGGAGAAATGGGACAGAGAGAGAGAGAGAGAGATACCAGAAAGACAAAAGTGGACTGGGGTTGCTCTCTTGGCCCCACAGGGCTTGGCTTTTCATGAGCTCTCAGCAGGTCCGCAAAACAGATAGGATGCATTCATGAATTTATCTCCCTCTTTTTCTCCCTGAGTTACTCATTTCTTCATTTCCACTTCTTTTGTAAATAAACCTTTTATTAACCTTTTGTGTGTGCCTGTAGTTGAGCATTAATAAGTCCCTTTTAAGCACGTGGGTGAAGACCCACAGTCATGCAACCCATTTCATATAGGGGTTGCTTTTTAATACATTCACCAAAAGCTCACCAGGAATGCTGTGCTCTTGGCAGAGCTTATTGACAAGATGGTGACAGGAAGATCAAGGCACTTACTGGGAACCCTCAGGTTACAGTCACTTTTGTGTTTGTAGAGGTCTACATTCTCCATAGACAGCACTTCCATTTTCCTGCCTAGAGTTATAAGGCTGGCTGCCATTGCTGTGGGATAGAATGGGGAGTAATTGCAGGAAAGGAAGCCCTGATAGTTTTCAGCACCTGAAAGACCCACCACCAAATTACACTCTTTCTTGGTCAGAAGGCTCTAGGTATTAGCCTTCTAAGGGTGAATACTTTTATCCAGTTTGTTATCAGAAAGAAGCCTTTCTGCTTGTGTGGGCCAGGGGCTATCAAATTTTGACATACATTTTTTGAGAAAAACAAAATATAACTTTTTATTTGCAGTAACATTGATTTACAGCACCATACATGCTTTGGAGATACACATCCATCCCTCTTCAAATGTGTGTTACGACACCTCACACCCCACCAACCCACCCATCGTCTTCTAGTGGAATCCACTGGACACTCACAGCTCTTTGTTGAGGCAGATTTTCAAATTGTTCTGACTTTAGTCTCATTCACAACCTGCCTTCTGACATAACATAGGGCTTACTTTTGTTAAGCTTCATTTGCTGCTCCAAAATGGGACAGAACAAATATTTTTATTCTCACTGCCTTCTTCTGTCTCCCAATCTTCTGAAAACAGATGTTTCCTCTTTGCTTGTATAAGTCATTCACTCCCTTCCATTTTTAGCTTCCAAAAGTTTTTGATCTCTTCTCTACTCAGTTCTTTTGCAGTTCAATTTTCCCTGTCAATAATTTGATCTTATATTTAACATAATTTATATGGACTTTAGAAAGGAAGGGAAATAAGCACTTTGTTCAATTTGCTATGCACTGGAAACTCCCTTGCTCTTTTAAATAAATCACTTAGGTTTATGGCAATAACATTAAAACAGTGGGAAAATGTGAACTTGAAAAATCATGCTTTAAATAAAATAGTATTTTATTTAACAAAGTGTTGTATAGTATGAAAGTATAATGTATTTTTTTATTGCTGATAAACGTCTTTGGAAGCCAGTGATGCCCTCTGCCTTGACACATTCCAGACATCCTTACTTGGACAACAATTTTCTTTACTCCACATACATTTGTAGTTTGATCTTCTCATTCACAGAACTTCTAAGTCATCAAGTTATCTGTCTTTAATATGATATTCTCAAACACATAGACAATCAATATACTTGGCCTTTTGTTTAATTTTTCACCTATTCTGAACTTAAATTGGTTTGTTAATTATGTCATTAATCATGAAATTTATTTCACAGGAATATTATCTATTATTTTTGGAAAGTGCTAGCATTGTCTAATCCTTCAAAGTTATAAACATAGAGTGAGCATAAATTATTGACATGCATTTAATGAAGAAGTCATTGAAATGCTAATCAATGTTCTTTGTGCACAAGGTTTCATCTTAAGGGAAATTCTGAAGGGCAGAGATCACAGGTCTATTTTATCCATCTAAATGTATTATTGGCTGAGTTTCATTACAAGGAATTAAGTAAAACTTATATCAGAATGAGAAAAGGTCACTGTGCGGATAATAGAAAGAGTTGTAGTTATCAAAACTGAATTTTAAAAATTTGTGTAATTGTACAGGTGAGTAAGGGATCAGGTTGATCCAGCTCTAAAAGGGGACTTACCACTCAGCATGCATCTGATATTGCTGTAGTAGATGAATCCAGATTGTAGATTGGGAGGTAAACATTATGACTAAACGGAGGATGCCACATACTGTTTGGATAAGGATATCTTTCCTTAGAATTTGTGTGAGGAATACTTTTTCTCCAAACTGTAGGAATGTAAAACTACAGATTCCAAAGCAAGACTAAATGTTATAATTGAATCACAATCATTATAACAGTTGAGTCAAATCTTTAGGTCACAGTAGAATAATTACAATTGCTTGGTCTATGACAAAATATATTTAAATCAAACAACCAACATATTCCTTCAGATGTCAAAAGCTGAAATCATTTGATTTTCACAGGTGAGCCTAGGAGAGAAGTAATAGTGACTATTGAGTACCCACATAATGTATTCCAAGAACAATAAATATACTTGCCATCAAATTCATGCAGTCTGACACCATGCTTATTACCAAGTTCAACAAAGTTTGCTAATGATGACAGACATTTACTGTCCTTATGCCTTCTGACACCTAAAATAGTCATAACAAATTTTTGATGTCCTCATCATTTCAGAAACTGAGAAACTAAGGATCAGAGATACTAAGTAATTATCTACAGCTCTGCAAATGATAAATGACTTAGACAAATTTAGATACTTCAATGCTATTATCAGCATTCAAGCAAGTGTCTCATGCTTTCTCTAAGTTAGTGAAAAAGTAAATCACTTGAGTTTCCATATCATAAAGGCCAAAAAAGTGATTGACTTATTTTCCCCTATTTTCAGGTGATTGTAATTTCATTCAGATCTAAGTGTAATAGATAAGGAATTACTGAGTAAGATTTTGTATTTTTACAGATAAAAGTAATAAACATGGATTAGGGAGAACTCCTCTGATCAGAGGATAAGAAAGAAGGAAAGATGCTAATTGATATTTACAGATTACTTCCTGCCAGCTATTTTAATTGTAAGACCTATCCAATCTTTTGGTCAACATAATAATAAAACCCATTCCTTCTTTTCCTAAGAAAAGCTGGATACACAAAAACAGAAAGTTTAATAAAACTTGCACAATCTCCAAATGGTTGTTGTGGAGATGAATTCAGTTCTCAATTCTATGGTGAAATCACTTCTCTCTACCCCTCTAGGCAAATGAAAACTTTGTGTTTGATAACTAGTACATTTAGGGATTAATAGTTTGTTTGGGTTTTTTTACAAATTTTTAATTATTGTTTGGGAAGGGGATAAATGGTAGAAACACATAATATAAAGGTACAGGAAAAAATCAATAAAAGGTTAAGGAAATAAAGGAAGAGTTAAAGGAAAATGGAATAAGAAAATAAAGAAGGACAAAGAAGGAAAAATAAGAATAAAGTAAGAAATGGAAAGAAAACAAAGCAAAAAAGGAGACAATAATAAGAAAAGGAAGGAGTGATTAAAAACAGGGAGGTTAAAAAAATACAGAACAGGAAGGAAGGCAAGAAGCACAATGATATGAACAATAGAATTTAAAGTGTTTGGCGACAGGGTCCAGATGAAGCCTGGGAAAGAGACCAGAGAGGACAGAAAGGTCAAGCAACAGGCAATGACGCAGACTGTGAAGATGGCATCCATTCCTCATTGAACCGTAAAGCTCCTCAGTGGAGGAATACCCAAGGTGACCTTCAGTTTCATTTTGTCACAAAACTTGGCCACTATGTGCTCTGCCTCCTTGTTATGAGCCCTTGTCTCTGTGAAATAGTCTCCCCAGCGCTCCCTTCACATCTTTATTCCTCAGCGTGTAGATGAGGGGATTGAGGGTTGGGGTCACTACTGTATAAAACAGGGAGATAAATTTCCCATGAGTATGGGCAAAAGAGCTGTTGGGCTGGCCATAGATCACTAGAGCAGTGCCATAGAAGATAAACACTACCGACAAGTGGGATCCACATGTCCCCAGAACTTTGTGCCAAGCCTGGGCTGACTTGATCCTTACAACTGCCCTGACTATTAATCCATAAGACATCAGTATCAATAACAAGGGCAAGATGAGCAAAACTAATGAAGCAACGAACACTTGGACTTCATTGGCATGGATGTCCACACAAGCAAGCTTAATCATTGAGGGAACCTCACAGAAGAAATTATAAATGCGCCGTTGTCCACAGCGAGGCAGCTGGAGGGTGACAGTAGATTGGATGAGACAATTTCCTATTCCACACAGCCACACAATCCCTGTCAGAACCCTGCACACCCTGGGGTTCATCACGGTGGCATAGTGCAGAGGTTTGCACACAGCAGCATAGCGGTCAAATGCCATGACCACCAGCAGAACACACTCAGCAGAGCCCATTGCCAGAGCAACATAGAGCTGGACCACACAGCCCAGGAGTGTGATGGTCTTGGCTGGTCCCCTGAGGTTCCACAGCAGCTGGGGGACAACACTGGTGGTAAAGCAGATATCTACTAGGGAGAGGTGACTTAGGAAGAAGTACATAGGTGTTTTGAGTTTAGGGTCAATGGAGGAGACCAAAATAATGAAGGTATTTCCCACCAGGGTCAACAGATAGGACACCAAAACTACAACGAAGAGTATCTTTTCCAGGTGGGGCTGGTCAGAGAAGCCCACCAGGATGAAGTCCTCCTTGGCACTGCTGTTGGTGATGCCCATTACCTGTTCAGAGACAGAAAGTATTAGAGGAGCTTAGAAGGAGTGACTGGTTGGCCACTGATGACAATATCAGCCTTTTCAAAGAACTATTTGAAAGAGTTGAGAGAAGGGCCTCCCTCCTGGTGCAAGGGGTTAAGCGTCAGCAGCTACTGCAGCATGAGTTTGATCCTGTCCTGTCTCACCCACTGCTCCCCTCATCAGTGTATTTCAGTAGATCCACCTGTTACACTCCCCACTCTGTCTCTCATGAATGCTCTCACTCACCACACCTCTGGCCTGTACCCCAGTTCTTATATGCATAAATAAATAAATCTTGGGGAAAAAAGAAAGAGTTGAGTGAAATTGCAGCCACATTGGGGCACACTGGCTATCATCCTGCTGAAGCTTCAGACAATGACATGAATGACAGGTCTCTGGAAAGAGAGGCACAGGAAGGCTAATCAGGAAAGAAGAAACTTCTTCTCACAATAATCAGGAAGAAATTAAGATAAAATATATCACAGAAAAAAATAAAGAAGAAAAAAGAAAGTCAGACAAATAAAAATACATTCAATTTAGTTTATAGCTATGACAAATATTTCAATTTAAATGACAAGAAACAAAGTAATGAGAGTACAGATTTAATGACAATTGTAAATAACTTTTCAGTTCCCTAAAAATAAGCTTGAGCTGACATTTTTTTCAAGAATTCATGTAACATAAATGACAGCTTCTAGAGATGATAGAGGTTATTTTTGTGAAATATTTACCCTAGAAAGTAGTAATAGTAGCATTCACTTCTAAATGTTGAATGACTATGCACATAATCTCAAAAGAATATTTCCCTTAGTGATTAGTTAAATAGTTTAGTCCACAGCACATCAGGATGCATGTTCATGCCATGAATGCAGAAAATGAGCTCATTACCTCCTTCCATGTGATAAAATAGAAAGGACACAGGTTTTAGGGCCATATAATGAATATAAAGTTTGAATCTGAATGGAGGAATGAGAATCAGGGAAAGAAGGGTTGTAAATGAATGAATGAGCCTGTCTCAAGGTACAGCACACTTACTAGAATTTCTTCTTCTAGGAGAGAACTAGCTTTTCTGAAGCTCCAGTTATAAGCAATAAATATGTTAAATAGTCAATTTATTCACACATACAAACACATTTCAAACACATAAAAACACAAAAGACTGTCACTGTATTTCATGTTGGGACAAATACGTACTTTCTACACCTCGTCAAGTCACTCAGGTCTCAATATGTTTCCCTAGTAGACAACTGCAGAATAGAATTTGTTTTATTACTTGTTATACAACTTAACCAAGAAGGTAAAATAAATTAAGCTGTTCTCATGATTGTTATCAAATGATCTAATCAAATGATTATACCTAATATTTTAACTTTTTTTTAAAGAAACTTAGAAGTCCATGGAAACAAAATGAGATCAGGGGTCTGGACATTCAACATATCAGCACCAAGAAAATGAATGTTCTCTCAAAATAGTGAAAGACAAACATAATAGTAAATGAGAGTATAAAAGGACCATTAAGGAGGAAACCAGTTTACAAATATTTCTCCTAATTCTAATAAATATGCTTACAACTACAAGCATACACATCCATGCACACAAATACATACAGTCGTCATCCTCCCATTCACTCATTCAAGGTCAATTCTCATTTGCTTCATCAGTGGGGGAAAGAAGTCATATCTTCTATCAAATGAATAAGATAAAATCCAGATGTGCTGATCTCTTTAGTCCTGCTTCAGGTTCTACTTTATCTTCCCAGTCCAAGAAGAATTTCCCTTGTGTTTCTATTGCCTACCGCCCATACTTGCACACTATCTCAACAGAAATGCCATGAAAAATCAGTTCACATTCTTGAACTAATTCCTTATTTATAAGAAAATCTGTTATCTTATTTAAGCTTGCAGAAAGCTTGTATTCCACATGATGTAGAATTGAATGACATAGTGTATCATATGACCACCAGATTCAGAGGTAATCACATTAAACCTGAGTCTGAATTCACCATTGAATATTAAGAATCATAGGCATGATGCGGATGGGAAGCCAAGGCATGCCTACAAGTGAGAAAGGCAAGAGAGAGGAATTTCGCCGCCTTCCTTTGCACACAGATTGTCATCTTAACATAGAAAAGAACTTGGACCCATTGGACTCCAGTTATTGTTACCTTGAAATGAGGAGTCAGTGGCTGAGGTGCACATACTGTTTGTAGGGCTATTACTGTAGTGAAGATCCCTGAGGATCAGCTCATCTGGAGAGACTGGAGAGGACAGAGGACACTGAATCTGAAAAGTTCCCAGAGATGTGGGTCTCCTAAGTGGCAATTAGTACTGGGCTCCGTAGTATCCACAGAATTGTCCCAGGGGCTCATTCTGAAAGAAAATCTTTGCCCCTCTGACCTTTAATTGCTGTTTATATCTAAGGCAAACCACAGAGGTGTTTAACCTCTGCCCTCATAACTTGCCACTATTGAGTCGCTGTCTCGTTTCTGTCATTGTCAACATTCAATTCCCATCACTAATATACTACGTATTAAATATACATATTATACACATATCCCGTTGGCTCATTAGTTTAAATTATTTTCATCACAGCTAAATGTTCTTTCCCCTGTCTTTTCATTACATTTCCCTTGGGAAAGTACCTGCCTGGAGCATCTCCACAGGGCCATCTCCTCAATACTATAGGCATGAAATTATTCCTGGAGATAACACATCAAGTATGTAGAAATATGCCATTAACAAATCACTGATCGTTTTTAATTTTAAGTGGATTCTCACTTCTGCCCAGATATCTGTCTACATGTCTCCTGGTATTTGTCTCTCCCATCTCCATGGCACATATTCAACAAATTCTTAAATACCCCCACCCTGTATCCCACATTGTCCCAAGCAGGTTCTCTTGGGTTCTAACTACCAAGATAAAACAGTGGCCCCAAAAGGAGACTTCATTGACTTGCGCCTGCCACCTATAAAATAATCCATCATCCTAGTCATCCTTTGTACTTTCTTCAGGATAAAGGAACCTCTTTTTCTCTTAGAATAATCCTTCTTCCAAGATTTTATTTTTTTAAAGATATATTTACTTGTTCATACAAGAACTGGGGTGTAAGCCATAGTTGCGGGGCAGGGGGTCGGTGAGAGGATTCACTAGAGAGAGTGGGGAGCCAAACAGGTGGATCTACTGGAATAGACTGCTGAGGGGAGCAGTGGGGAGACAGGAGAGGTCTACTGTGCCATGTGGGTAGCTCTGGCCAGAGATCGAACTCATGCTGCAGTGGCTGCAGATAGCTTCACAGTGCTGTGCTTAGCACCTTGCACCAACAGGGAAGCCCTGTTTTTCTTTTTAAAAATAAATATTTTTTTCTTAATAACATTTTGAGTAGATTCATAGATCTGGTCTTTACTACAAAAAGACACATTTTCAAAATTTTTTGTGTTTGCTTCTTGAAAGAACTGAAATCATATGTGTGTACAACACATTTTCATTAATATTACACCAGGGCACTTTTACAAAGGAAATACTACTGTGATTTTCACACCCTGATAAATGCTTTTCAATTTCCTGTTTCAATATTAAACACTATTATAATTCCCTAATCATATGCAAAAATGCAATGTATTGTGTCGATGCTATGATGTTGTGAGGATCCTGATGATGGGCAGTCATGATAGTTACTTAAGTTCTCAACCACTTGGTTATAAAGGCACTGAAAAAAAAGATATAAAACAAGAAAGGCAAGGAAAGATACAGACCTGGCTGTGTGGAAAGTCCCTGCCTCAATCAAAATTAATATAACATACCAAAGAGAGATACCATAAGTCCAGGCACCAAAGTCAAGCAATTTGAGATGGTTATGAACTCCATGCCTGTAGCCCTGAAGCCTTTTCCACAGTTTGGCAAAACCCACCAGGGACTCTTTCCCTGAGATGTGGGGTCCCCCCCACCTCACCCTCCACCATCTCCTCCTCTTCCCCATCATCATCCCACACAGAAGGTTCTTGAAGCTGTCCCACCCACTCTGCACCAATCTCACAAACTTCCTACGTTCATTACCTTTCCCCTGTTTTGTTGTTAATTTCATTGTATGCTTTTATTATTGTAATGCAGGACACCCATCCCTAAATAAATTCATATTGTGGCTATTTGCCTTCTGTTGATTTGAATTTTGAGTGAAATCTTGCCGCTTTGGATGTATTAACATTCTAGAGATCCCAAACCTGATTACACAGTAGGTCAAAAATCTCTCTGTCTGAGTATGTACTTCATCCCTTCAAAGACATTTCATGAGTAGGCCTCCCCGGTGGCGCAGTGGGTTGAGCGCAGTGCTGTGAAGCTATCTGCAGGCTCTGCAGCGCCGATTCAATTCCCCGCTGGCAAGGAGAAACCACATGGCGCAGCAGACCTCTCCTGCCTTGCCCGCTGCTCCCCTCAGCAGTATCTACGGTCTGTCTGCCTGTTCTGCTCCCTGCTCTGTCTCTGGTGAATCCCCTCATCCTCCCGCACCTCTGGACTGTACCCCAGCTATTGTATAAATTTAAAAAAAGACATTTCATGAGTGTTGAATATTTATCACACACACACACACACACACACACACACGAGGTGTCATGCGTTTACAAGTCCAAGATTCAACTTGTACTTTCCAGACCATGTCAGCCATACTGTACATAAATATAGACAGAGAGGTAAGCAACCTGTATAGTATAATCTAGAGTTTGGAGTATTTAATATTTGGGCTCTTTAATAATAACTTTCTAGCCCAGAAAGTCACTGCTTCCTTTTTCTTTTTTCCTTAGGAATTTTGTTCCCTTCTCAACAATCACCACGGGGCTCCTCTCACATCCTTGTTCCTTAAAGTACATATAAGAGGGTTGAGGGTGGGAGTTGTCACAATATAAAGGAGGGTAAGGAACTTTCCCTGGACATGGCCATATGGTCTCTTTGGTTGGATATATATGACTGAGCTAGTCCCAAAAAAGAGGGATACCACGATGAGGTGGTATCTGGCAGCTCTTCTCAGGTCAGTGTATGATGGAGGAATACACTCTGGTGTACAGCTTTGTCTGTAGGTGTCCATGGTGAGGCTGTGGGGGGAGGTGTCTATGGTCTCTGGGTGGGGGTGCTAGAAGCTGAGCTCGCTGGGCTAGCTTGAGGTCAGGCTGCAGCTGCTCTGCCTTAAGGGTGAAGTCATTTTTTTTTAATCTACTGTGCTATTACTACTCTTGGTCAAACAACCATCATCTCTAGCCTAGAATTACTTTACTTGCCTACCTGGTTCCCCCAGAAGCTACTCTTGCTTTTCCCTTATCTACTCTTTTTTTAAAAAATAAATTTTATTTTTATATTCCCCATACAATTGCAACCCCCTTATTTTGACCCAAATCCCTCCCCTCCCGCCCCCCACCCCCAAAAAGTGTCTCTGGTACATAGTTTTTTGTTGATTTTGATTTTCTCTTTCTTATAGTTATTCATTTTCCTGGTCCCTTATTTAAGTTTTCTAGATTCCTGCTATGAGTGAGACCATCCGGTATTTTTCTTTTTCTTTCTGGCTTATTTCGCTGAGCATGATCCCTTCCAGCGCCATCCATGCTGCTGCAAATTGCATGTGTTTATCTTTTTTGAATGCTGAGTAATATTCCATGGTGTATATGTACCACATCTTCTTGATCCAGTCATCCATTTTTGGGCATTTGGGTTGTTTCCAAAGCTTAGCTATTTTAAATAGTGCTGCTATAAACATAGGGGTGCAGGTGCTCTTTGGAATTGAAGTTTCTGTGTCCTTTGGGTAAATACCTAGGAGTGGAATTGCTGGATCCTATGGAAGCTCTATGTTTAGTAGGTCAAAAAATCTACACACAGCTCTCCATAGTGGTTGGACCAGTTTGCACTCCCACCAACAGTGCAGAAGAGATCCTTTTTCTCCACACCCTCACCAACATTTGTTGTTGCTAGTTTTTTTAATATGTGCCATTCTCACTGGTGTAAGATGGTATCTCATGGTAGTTTTGATTTGCATTTCCCTGATTACAAGTGATGTTGAACATTTTTTTCATATGCCTGTTGGCCATTTGCCTTTCCTCTTCAGAGAAGTTTCTTTTTAGCTCTTCTGCCCATTTTTTGACTGGATTATTTTCTTTGTTTTTGTTGAGTTTCATCAGCTCTTTGTAGATTTTTGTGATCAGTCCTTTATCATCAGTGTTGCGTGCAAAAATGTTCTCCCAGTCAGTGGAGTTTCTCTTTGTTTTGGTTAGTGTCTCTTTTGCTGTGCAGAAGCTCTTTAATTTGATGTAGTCCCAGCTGTTTATCTTTGCCTTCACTATCACTGTTTTGGGTGATGTGTTTGTAAAGATGTCTTTGAGGTGTATGTCATGTAGTTTTTCGCCTATATTTCCTTCTATATATTTTATGGTTTGAGGTCTTATGTCTAGTTCTTTGGTCCATTTTGAGTTGGTTTTTGTGCATGGTGTGAGGTAGTAGTCAAGTTTCATTCTTTTGCATTTAGCAACCTAGTTTTCCCAGCACCATTTGTTGAACAAACTTTCTTTGCTCCAGTGCATATTCCGTGCTCCTTTGTCAAAGATTAGTTGACCATAAATCTCTGGGTTTATTTCTGGGTTTTCTATTCAGTTCCATTGGTCTGTGTGTCTGTTCTTGTTCCAATACCATGTGGTTTTGATTATTATGGCTTTGTAGTATAGTTTGAAATCTGGGCGAGTGATGCCTCCATTCCCTTCTTTTTTTTTTCAGGAGAGTTTTGGCTTTTTGGGGTTTTTGGTGGCTCCATATGAATTTTATCAATATTTGTTCTATTTCTTTGAAGAATGACATTGAAATTGTTATTGGAATAGCATTGACTCTGTATATTGCTTTTGGTAGGATGGCCATTTTGATAATGTTAATTCTTCCGATCCATGAGTAGGGGATGTCTTTAATTTCTTTGTGTCTTCTATTTCTTTTAACAGTGTTTTATAGTTTTCTTTGTCCTTTACCTTTGTCCCAGTATGTGATCGATCCTGGAGAATGATCCATGTGTGCTTGAGAAAAATGTGTACTCAGATTTTTTTGGGGTTAGTGTTCTATAGATGTCTGTTAAGCCCATGAGCTCTAGCTCCTTATTTATATGAAATGGAAGAATGAATAAGCACTCTCAAAGACACAGAAATAAAAAGAACAAAAAGGAAAGAGAAAAATAAAAGGAAAGAGAAGCACGAATGAAAAAGAATGAAGAAAGACTTCGGGAACTATCTGACTCCATGAGGAAAGGAAATATAAGAGTTATAGGAATCCCAGAAGGAGAGGAGAGAGACATAGGAACAGAAATAAAAAGAACCGGGCCTCCCTGGTGGCGCAGTGGTTGAGCACTGGGTTGAGAAGCTGCCCGTGGCCTCTGCAGCGCCGGTTCGATCCCCGCCGGCTCCCCGGCCACTGGCGGAGGGTCCCACATGGCGCGCAGACCTCTCCTGCCGCCCGCTGCTCCCTCAGCAGTGTACTTCCTGCCTTCTACCTGCTCTGCTCCCTGCTCTGGCTCTGGTGAATTCTCTCACCCTCCCGCGCTTCTGACTGTACCCAGTGCTTGTATAAATTAAAAAATAAATAAATAAATAAAGCACAAATGTTTAAAAAAAAAAAAAAAGGAAATAAAAAGAACCAAAACAGAAAGGAAGAGAAGCACAAATGAAAAAGAATGAAGAGATAATACAGGGGGCGGAGCAACATGGCGGCGAGGAGACACTGCGAGTAAGATCTCCCATTAAAAAAGTTAATAGGGAGGAAAAGCGGCAGGTCCCAGTGAGAACTGGGACACGGAAGATAAACGGGTGACTCCAGCAAACTGCCCAAAGAAGAAAGTGGCCATAAAAGAGGACTAGAAGGGAGGGAAGCGCAGAACCCTGCTCCCCTCCCCCACCCACAGAGGCGGCACTCTCCGACCCGCAGAGAGGAGGAAAACAACAAACCAAAACGGCCAACAAGAACAAACGACGCAGCAGCGGGACTGTGAGTGGAAAGGAACTATTGCAGCCTCCACACCCCGTGAACGGGAGCTGAGGCGAACCCTGCAGGATTAGCCTTGGCGGTGAGCGAACAGCTCCTGGCGCCATTAGAGAAGAACAAAGACCCTTGAGACGCGCACACAGCCCGGGCTGCCAGTAAGTAAGCTTGCGGGGAAAGCGGCGCAGCGCGCTCGGCGCTCTTGAAAAGCAAGTGCAGACCGGGATCGCGGCTGCCCAGGTCCCCGCGCCTGCGACCTAGGCTTGCGGGGAGACGACCTAGGCTTGCGGGGAGACGCGCGGAGGTCCTCACTGAGGTGAAGGTCCCTCCCTGAGTAAGCAGGAACCAGGCACCCAGGCATGGGAGCGGTGCAAAAAGGCGCCATTCACGCGCCACTGAACTGGGCTACAGCCCACGTCCTGGAACTGAGGGCTTTGAACTGAGACCCGGGGCACGAAAATTCGGGGCGTGGGTTCTCCACGATGGTGGGGCACAAGGCAGACACAGCACCCCAAAGCTGTTGAGGTGTACCCTACCATTCCCGCTCTGTTCCCTCTCCCACGGTGGTGGGGGGAGGCGAAAAACAGCCCCCCAAGGACAATAGGAGAGATCTCTGGCGCCCCCTAGCGACCAGGAAAAAAAAGTCACTAACACCCCATAGAACAGGAATTTCTTAAGACTGCTTGAAAAGGGCAGAAGGCTTCTGGAGGACCCAGTTGCCAGCCAGGAAGTTATTCCACGCCAGGCCCCTTCCGACCAGCAGTCTGAGCCCACAGAGGGAGCAGGCACCCACGTCCGGGGCAGACCGGGTGCGCAGAAGAGTGTGCCTGAAACCGGAGGCGCAGGACTGCATCCCGCTTCGCCATTTGAGAACAGGGACATTTCTTCAGTAAAAACTGCCTAAAACCAGCAGAAAGCTCCCCCAGAAGACTGAGATGGCTCCTGGAAGAGCCAGAGGGGAGCGAGAGAAGTTCACCCAAGATGTCAGTCAGTCCGAGCAACACAGTGTCCCAACGCATACGACAAATTAGAAACAGACAGTAGGGAGTGGAAGAACCACACGCAACCTAACAACTCCTCAGGAAAGAAGCACACCACAAAAAGAAAACCACTCCCCAGATTGCAACGACAGCAAACTTTGGAAGAACTTCTGAGCCTTCCAGAAAGAGATTTAAAATTGCCATGATTAAAAAGTGATAGATCAGAAGAAGGAAATTGAGTCCCTAAAGAGGGAAGTAAAAGAAATGCAGGAGATGAAAGAATAATGGAGGAACTAAAGAACTCGGGAAAAGCAAGGAAAGCAGAATAGATGAAATGGAAGAACGAATAAGTACTCTTGAAGACACAGAAATAAAAAGAACCAAAACAGAAAAGGAAGGAAGTACGAAGGAAAAAGAATGAAGAAAGACTTCGGGAACTATCTGACTCCATGAGGAAAGGAAATATAAGAGTTATAGAATCCCAGAAGGAGAGGAGAGAGATGTAGGAGCAGAGAAAATATTCAGGAGATAATTGAAGAGAATTCCCAAATGCGAAGAAGGAGCTGAA